>NW_024070205.1:12361446-12395074 GCF_014754425.2 Oryx dammah
ATACTACTATAAACTATATATACTACTATAAACTATATATACTACTACTCCTATATATAAAAATACCCAGATACTGATAAATCTTTTGCTCTGCTGTTGACTCAGGAATGGGCTTCCCAGGCCATGCTAGTGGCAAAGAACCTACTTGCTAATACAGGAAAAGTAAGAGACGCAGGTTCCATCCTTGGGTCAGGAAGATGCCCTGGAGGAGAGCATGGCAATTCACTCCAGTATTCTTGCCTGCAGAATCACATGGACAGAGGAGCCTGGCGGGCTACAGGCGTAGGGTTGCAGAGTCGGACACGACTGAAGCGACTTGGCACGCATGCACTCACAGCATCCACACTATGTTTGTAAGGCAGGATGTGCCTTAAACCAGGGGTCCCCAACCCCTGGGCCACGGACCACTACCATGGTTAGGAGCCAGCCGCACGGCAGGATGTGAGTGGCGGGCACACGAGTGAAGCTTCTTCGTCTGTATTTACAGTCGTTCCCCATTGCTCGCATTACGGCCTGAGCACTGCCTGCTATCAGGTCACCAGCAGCGTTAGATTCTAATAGGAGTATGAACCCTGTTGTGCTTCAATCATCCCAAAGCCATCCCCCCAGCCCTCCCAGTCCATGGGAAAACTGTCTTCCATGAAACTAACTGGTCTTTGGTGCCAAAACGTTGGGGTCTGATGCCTTAAACACTCAGGCTGTGGAGACAGAAGAATCAGATCTAGCTCCCAGGAAACTTACTATCCTGGAGACTCAGCAGTAGAATAGAAATTATTTAATAACTATCTAAAATGTTTGTTGGAAGAGCTAAATGTAAACAATTCATCACTTGTTTAGCTCAGAGTGGGTAATAAAGTTTCTTACTTGTCTATATTACTCCTTTTTGGATTTCTGAAAAATCCGAACCTGCTCATTTCCTAACCTGTTCTTAAGCTCTCTGCAGTATGCAGTTGGGTTACCCAAAGTCAGGTTAAGTCTGCGTTTGGGGCAATAGCAAACCAGAGGTACAAATATATTTTTGGAGTAAATTTGAGCTTTTATATTTAAGCAGAGAACTGTTATAGGATAATCACAACTCTTTTGGACATTCTTGCCCTTATTTTTTGGGTCAATATTATTCTTGTTTTGAATTATACATAGTGAGTTATGTAGAGACTTGTAGGTGTAGGAATGTAGGTGTAAGTGTAGGAAAAATGATCTTTTAAGTTCTTATAAGCCTGGTTGAGTATATGACAAAGGTTCCACATGTACAGAGGGACTGGGCGAGATGTCAGGGCAGAGAGAATAGTTTCCACAAATGGCCTGACTCTGGATGTGAGAGTCAAGGCAGGACCTACCAGGTGACAATGAAAAAGGATGGTTTCTGCCTCCGTCTGTATTTCTATGTTAGGAGCAGTGTTTCTGTGGAATAGAAGCTACACTGACCTACTTTTAAGCCTTAGCTCTACTCCTGAAGTTCTCTCAGTTCTAATAGTCCATAACTTCTAATTTCTATTTGCAATAATAAAGCAAATTTCAGATCAGGAATAGCCAGATAAGACAGAGGGATGAGGCAGGGTAGTCTGACTAGAGTAGAAGAAGGCAACGGGAGAAGAGAAGAAGGAAAGACAGAGGCCAGGAGGAGGTCAGGGGAAGCCAGAATGAAGGGGAGAAAGAAGAAAGGAGAGAGGGATGGGAAAGAGAAGACAAGGAATATGAAGGAAGGAGAGAGGAGTCACAGAGCCTGAGAGCTTAGGCAGACAAACTTGTTTCCACACTCAGCTCTGCCACTTCCTGGCTGGGTGACCTAGCCTTGGGTAAGCTGCTTTGTCTTGTCAAGCCCAGGGTACCTTTCAAGGGGTCTATCACATCTCCCCCAGGGAAGTTTCAGGAAGTAATACAGACTGTTGGTGTGTGCTGGTTTAATGCTCAATAAATAACGGCAGCAATGATGGTGGTGCTGATGGTGATGATTAGGATACGATCATGATGATGAAGGGCAAAACTAACAAATTTTCAGAAGTAAGAAGAAGAGAGGGAGAAGAAACCTGGAGAACAGGAAAGTATAATATTAGGAATAAAAAGGGAAAAAGCAAACATGAAAGAGGTTCATTTTTTGAATGCCATGTAGACTCGGTTGAGGCTTCGCCTCAACCCTCTTCAAGGAATAGCATCTCTTTCTCTTCCCCGTAATGCCAGCCATGCCCCTCCACTAGATAGTTACAGGTCATTTACCTATTCACCGGCTGCCAGAGGCACTCAGTCCTCACATCTGTGATATTTACCACCTCCTTGCCCTTCTAGGAGGGACAGAATTGTGTCTTATGAGCTGCAATTTAACTGAACTAAAGATGAATCCAGGACTGTAAGTTATGCAGATTGGGGATGGATATATGCTCATTCTCACTCTATATATCTTTTCAGAACATGCCAAAAGCAAAGAAATTATTCTTGATTCCTCTTTCTATCATTCATCAAAAAATCCTGCTCATTTTACCTCCAAAACGTGTACTAAATGCATCCACTTTCTTTATACTACTATCTCTCTAGCCTGAGCCTTCGTTGGCAGTCACCAGGTATTCTAAGACAAGCTTTGCTTCCACTTTTGCTTCCCCAGTCTTTCCCCAAAGGTAAAATCATTCCCCTATCAAAAGCATCCTATGGGATGGCCTCCCTTTGCACTTGAATAAAATCCAAACCTTTTCTCTTTGTTTACAAAGCCCTGCATAATCACTTTCATTGACCTTTCCAGTTTCTATTATACTTTTCTCTTTGCCTTTTACCCTCAGGCCAGACTGAAGACATTTCTCTCTATTTCTTGAACTGGCCAAGTTTTGATGTTTCCCTTTAGGGCTTTTCAAATAGCTCTGTCTTTTCTTTCTTATCTTCATATGCCAGATTCCTTCTTGTCATTCTGATTTTAGCTTAAAAGTCACTCTCTGAGCAGCTTTAGATTGCTACTCCATGCAAAAGTCACCCAGTCTCTTGGGGCATAGTAAACAACTTTATTTCTTCACACCAGCTCTTCTCACTTCTGTTTCTCTCATGTATGTATCTGGGCATATGTATGCATGATGTATACGTGTACGACTCCTTGCCTGAGAATTTCAGCGCTAAGAGTACAGAGGTCACGCCTGTCTTGCTTACAGAATGTTTCCTGTTGCCAAGAGTTATGGCTAGTATATAATAGGAACTCAGTACGTAATCTGTTAAATTAATGATTCAGACTCTGAACACAGAATCCTTGCCAGTATTTGAAGTTCTTTATAGGTAATCAGCATTCCAATAAAGCTGTTAATCCAGAAAGCTTTTCCATCCTTCTTCTAACTTGATAAGTTAATAATGAGTAAAATTTGCTAAGTCAGTAGTGATACAAATAGTAAGAAATGCTCCTTAGAAGAAAGTTCAGATGCTTTTATTTTATTTTTTACTTTCAACATACAAACAACTCAAGGCATCCATCTGCCTTGGGGTGAAGTGGGATTAAGACTGTTAAGGAAAGAAAAAAAAAAATCATTTATTTTATGACTTTCAATACAGACTCTTGCAGCAAATCAGTGGCTTTAAAAGCCAGAGGCTGTTGAAAGGAAAAGAATTTTCTAAATCTCTATAGCTCCCATTTAACAGTCTAAAATGCCAGGCCTGGCCAAATTAGATCAGATAATTTTATATACAGGCAATCTGTGATAGAGAAAAGATGAAGTAAAAGAAAAATCTATCTAATCGAACCCTGGAGAAGGGGAAGAAAGATAAAAAGAAAATATGGGTAAAAAGTCAGAAACATACCCTCTTGGTCTGAACCATGAGGCCATAGGAGTGTGGGTTGTCGACATTCTTAGGCCTTGCTTCTCTTTTGTGACATGGTCCTCATGCATGGAGGGGCTGAGGCAACACAGAGGGGTGGGCTTGGGGCCCAACACAGTTGACAGGACAAACCAGCCTGGTCAGTGTGCCTAGGGACTCTGCAGTCTTGAAGCTTATATAGATGGCAGTGTATGGCCCGGCTTCCGTTTCCGTGAAGCACGGGTTCCAAGGTGAGAGCCAGCAGACCCAGCCTAGGGACTGTAGACTTGGCCAAGACTCAGAGGGTCTGCAGTGCCAGCCAGCTAGAGCTGAGGTGAGGCTGAGTCAGCAGGCAGGGCCTGGACCCCAACCCACCGGCAGAATAGAGACGCTCGGTGTATTGACCCCAGAAGTGGTATCAATACACGTGTTGATACTAGTAGAATGCTCTGGAAGAGACTGGCCTGATGACACTTCAGGGGGTCAACTAACTTGCAACAAAGGAGGGACACGCCCTCCTCTGTGGCTTCCTTCCTCCAGTACCAAGAGACGAAGTAAATGTTGTCCTGATCCCTAGACCCCATCTCTGAAAGAAGCAAGGAGAGGGTGTGACTGAGGACAGAGCAAATGTTCCCAAAGGACAGGTTATATAGTACCCAGGTGTCTGGTATAAATTAATGGCTCAGACAGACATTTTTTGTCTTTGGCTGCATCAGATCTAGATGTGGATTTCTGTTGTGGCCCATGGTCTCCCCTCTCGTTGAGGTGCTGCATGCTCAGTAGTTGTGGCTCCTGTGACTTAGTACAGAGACTTAGTAGTTGTGGTTTGTGGGTGTGTGGGATCTTAGTTCCCTGACCAGGGAGCAGAACCCACATCCCCTGTGTTAGAAGGCAGATTCTTAACCACTGGACCACCAAGGACGTCCCTCAAATGGACTTTTGAACTGACTTGAACTCAATTCATCCCTCCCTCCCTCCCTCACTTTCTCCCCTTTTCTTATGCCATAGAGCAGGTAAGGGATTTGGGGAATATCAGAGCAATTTCAGACAAAATTATGAATCTACATTTTCTCTGCATACCTATCATGTGAGTTGCTTTTGTAACTCATTTTACCATACTGAATGGAAACTCATTCTTCATTCTGATTTAGATATTTACTGAATATGAATTATCTTCTCAAACTGAGACTAATAATATCAATACTGAATATGATTTCTTAAGTTTATCACTTTTTGTGTGGATATAAAAACATGAAGGAACACATTTCGGAAGACATGTGTCCATTTAAGCCAAATATTAAGTTTAAGAATATATGATTATACAGCTAGAAGATTATATATATTGTTGTTCAGTCACCAAGTCATATCCGACTCTTTGCGACCTCATGGTCTGTAGCATACCAGCCTTCCTTGTCCCTCATCATCTCCTGAAGTTTGTCCACGTTCATTGCATTGGTATATATGCATATATAAAATATTTTTAAAATTCTCAATAAATTTTCTAATTACAGAAGACATGAATGTTAGGAAAATTTGGATCACATAACCATATAATAGAAATAGATCTAGCACAAAACTGGTAGCATGTTATACATTCTGTTTTTACCACCTTTTTAAAAATTGATATTATAGTAGCTGATTTATATATCATGCTATGTACCATGTTCAACTTCTAAACTCTTTAAATATTCATTTAATCAGATTGAGAATATTTTCCCATACCATTAAAATATCTTCAAAAAACAGTTTTTAATTTGTGTGTAATGTTCAATAATGCCTATATATCATGATTTATTAAACCATAGCTCTAATGATGGACGATAAACATTTCTTCTATAGAAATAATTCTGCTTATAGATAAAACTTTGTGTATATCTCCCAGTCATAGCTTGTATGAGAGTGAGGTTTATTATTGATGGATTTGCCTATTATCAGCTATGATCACCTTCAAACAATATGGTCTTTGCTTATTCTCAAAATGCTTTGAAGCATCTGCTTTAAGCATCCACATAAAATGAATGAGGTTTGACATACTTTAAATGTTGAAATTAGTTACAAATATGAATCTCTTGAGTATTTATATAGTTTATTTTTCAAATTAAGTTTCAATGCCTCTTTTAAAAGAAAAAACTTCCAAAGAACAAGTTTTAAATTGTATTATTGATTATTTTTAACTGTCTGTTGATTTAAAAATTTATGATAGCTTGTCAAATATGCAAATAGTCTGTGGATTAAAACTTAATTAATTCACTGGTGCAAACTCTTGAGGCCTTCCAAAAATATCTTCAGAATTACTTTGTATATCTGAGAGGATTTAAGAGAGAAATTAATTTCTTTAAAACTGTTCCAGATGTATTGTTTTTCTCTAATAAAAAAATAGTTGTCCTTATAGTTAATTTAAGTAATTAACAGTGGCTCAGCCTGTTTCTTTGGAAACATGTTATTTAGGAAATAGTCAAGGGATAGTTGGGATAAAGAAGGATTTATTAGCATTTGTTTTATTTTTAGAAGAAAATAATCTTAAAGTTATAGAAGCTTTAATTAAACACTGACTTTAAATTCTAAAAATTATTTATAAATTATTAGGCAGTTTAAAGTAATTTTACAGTGTAATAATAGATACTAACAATCCTCAAAGCAATATTATGATTTTAACAGTAACATTCTTCCTTTTGGCTCTAGTCAATACATGGCATTCATTCAATTCTACACAAGTCTCTGACAGAGTTAATCGTCTAAGCTTGTTCAAAAGGCCAAAAATTTCTCTCAGGGAATCAAAACATTATGCTGGAAACCAAGGACACAGATAAGAGAGTGGACTTAATTTAAAGAAAAGAGATGAATCCTGCTCAATAAACACTCTACTTTGGTTTTAATAGCTACAACTTTTTTTTTTTTTTTTTTTAAGCACCACTTCAGATCAGTTTAAACCCTTGAGATCCAAACAAGACTCGCGGTCAGCTCATAAGCCAAACTCACTGAATTTTATGTCGAGTACCTTAGCAATTCTACAACATCCAGTATTTTACATGTAGGTGGAACATAGTGGGAAAATAAATATATCAAGCTTCCAAAAGGCCATCTCTAAGAAGGAAGGTAAGACAAACATAGAATCTACAAGCCCAAAATGCAAAGTAAAATCTTTAAGCTGGTACGCATGATCCTTAGATGTGGAGTGGACTGAAGTTTAGTTCAACACTATTAATTAAACAGTGTAGCAACTGTGCAAATAAAATCACGGAAGATTTGTTAAACCAAAGACCTGCTTTGAAAATCTTTTAATATGTTTAAAAGTAAAACTGCTGATCCCAAACTCATTTTATACACTCTTCAAACATTTATTAAAACTTCCACTACATGTTGGCCCCTGGTCTGAAATTTGTGGATCTAGAAAGTGAAAGATATATGCTCCGATTTCAAAGGAGAATGAACGTACCAGAAAACGAAAGAATGTAATACAGTGAAATGGGAATTGTAAAAGAATAAACTTGGTGCTGGAAGGAAGAGTCCAAGAAGTTTCCTGTGAGAGAAGAGGGAGACAGTAATGCTCAGTCTTGGAAGGTGTTCTGAAGGATGAATGGAAGTTAGCCAGATGGATCTGGGTCAAGGAGCAAGGAGATCTTATGCAAAGAGATGTCAGCTTGGGAGAGCTTGCGCTGTTTGGGGGAACATAGCAGTAAAAGGCTGGGAACTAGAGTCATAATATGTGCAAGCAAGATAGAGCGTGAACCTGAAGAAACATGCAAAGGAAGAGCCTCTGTAACTTGCCAGTAGCTGGAATTTTATTTTGAAGGCTGTGGGAAGCCACTGGAAGGTTTATAGCAAGGTTGGATTCTGACCAGGGGGAAGGAAAAGGTTAGAAAAAGATATGGCAGAGGTGAGGGCACCAACTTAGAGCCTACAGCAGGAATCCAGGTGCAAAATGATAAGGTAACCCTTCCCTGTCCACATCTCCATGCATACTTATATTTTGGATTTTCTACTCTGTGTGTCATAAGCATTTGAAAGATGCTTTTCCTGCCTCTTCAGAGAGTAACTGTGCTAATGATAATAAAAAATATCTATGTGTCAGACACTTCTACACCCTTTACAGTTCACAAATGACATAATCCTCAAAACAGCCCTGTGAGGAAAGTACTATCATTATCTACATTTTATAGGGAAAAAAAAGGAACAAGGCAGTCACAAATGGGTGGCAGAAACTTGCTTGAGTCTGTTTTTGATCAATTTGCTCTCATTGCTGTCGTCAGTATCATCATTCTTTGGATAATTTCTTTCCTTTGTCTTGATTACTCTCCTTGGTTTGATTTTGATTTTGTTTTGGCTTAGTGAGTTTTCAGTCACCCATGCCCACCCATTTTTCAGTTTCTGCACCTAGACTTGATCCTGGTAGGACGCTGGGTTGACCTCTCAGCTGAGGTCACCCACCTCCAGGTAAGACTTAGCACTATAAACCATGAGATGGAGAAGAAAGGGTGTAAAGTACTCACAGGCTAGAATTTGTGGGATTTGTTGACTAAATGCACATATTGGGTTAGGAAGCAAACAGGTACAAGGGTGTTAGACCACAATTATTGGTTGTCAATATTCAGTGTTTACATTATTAATATTTAAAAATATTATTCACTGTGACCCACATAGTGAAATGTGACTGTATTTCCTTTTTAGTATTGTCTTTTCTTTGAAATTAATAATCACCTTAGGGCTTCCCTGGTGGCTCAGAGGTTAAAGCATCTGCCTACAATGCGGGAGACCCAGGTTTGATCCCTGGGTTGGGAAGATCCCTTGGAGAAGGAAATGGCAATCCACTCCAGTATTCTTGCCTGGAGAATCCTATGGACGGAGAAGCCTAGTAGGTTACAGTCCATGGGGTCGCAAAGAGTCGGACACGACTGAGCGACTTCACCTTCACCTTATTTTTTTAATTTGCTGTTTCCCATGTATGTATCATTATATTGTTCCTCAAGTCTCTGACAGAAATAGAAATCTTTTCTCACTGTATCACCCATGAGGAAATCTGTCAAGTTGATTTTTTACTTGCAGACTTCTCTCCGGCCTTCCTTATATCCTCTTTTAATCAGACAATTTGCTCCTTAAGGCTGTCTGATCTCTGAAGTCCTGGACTGTCCTTTACCATCTTTCTGTGAGTTGCTTTTGCTTCATTTCTCTATCCTGTATTGCATGTCTTCCGATTTCTTATTCTGTCTCTTGGCTTTGTTGGAGCGTGTGTGCTAAGTTGCTTCAGTCGTGTCCGACTCTTTCCGACCCTATGACTGTAGCCCACCAGGCTCCTCTGCCCATGGAATTCTCCAGGCAAGAATGCTGGCGTGGTTTGCCATGCCCTCCTCCAGGGGAATCTTCCTGATCTAGGGATCGAACCCTCATCTCTTATGTCTCCTGCATTGGTAGGTGGATTCTTTACTGCTATATTATCCCACAATTGCTGAGAAAGAGCTCACGAAAAACTGGGCAGAATCCACATTATGCCCCACATAGATGGACATAGATAGTTAATGATAGACATGCATTCTGACTGATGTTAGTCTTCTGTCCTGATCGTTTTTGAATGTTTTAAATTTCTTGTCAACATATAAGGTAAATATTTTGAGAATTTGCATGTCTGAAAATAACTGTATTCTAAGAGATAAGCAAGTATTGTATATTAATACACATATATGGAATATAGAAATATGGTACTGATGAACCTAGTAGAGACCAGACTTGTGGACCCAGCAGGGGAAGGTGAGAGTGGGACACACTGAGAAAGTCTTGACATATATATACACTGTCATGTGGAAAATAGATAGTAATGGGAAGTTGCTAACTAACACAAGGAGCCCAGCCTGGCACTCTGTGATGACATAGAGAGATGGGGTGGGGAGGAATGGGGAGGCTCAGGAGGGAAGGGGTATATATATGCATATCTAATATATATATATATGTCTAATTATGGGCTTCCCTGGTGGCTCAGAGGTTAAAGCATCTGCCTGCAATGTGGGAGACCTGGGTTCAATCCCTAGGTCGGGAAGATACCCTGGAGAAGGAAATGGCAACCCACTCCAGTATTCTTGCCTGGAGAATCCCATGGATGGAGGAGCCTGGTAGACTATAGTCCATGGGGTTGCAAAGAGTCAGACACGACTGAGCAACTTCACTTTGTCTAATTATGACCAACTATGTATATATACATGTATATATATATATATATATATATATAATTATGACCAATTTGCAATTCATGGCAGAAACCAGCACAAAATTGTAAAGCAATTTTCCATCAGTTGAAAAAAAAGTAAAAATAATAAACTCATAGGATTAGTTTAATAGGTATAGAATTCTCATTTGGACATCAGTTTTACTCTGAAATTGCATTTTTTGCTAAATTTTCTTCAAATTCTGGTGTTAGGGTTTATATGTCCAAGTGAAGTGAAAGTCACTCAGTCATGTCTGACTCTTTGTGACCCCATGTACTATATAGTCCATGTAATTCTCTAGGCCTGAATACTGGAGTGGGTAGCCTTTCCCTTCTCCAGGAGATCTTCTAAACCCAGGGACTGAACCCAGGTCTTCTGCACTGCAGGCAGATTCTTTACCAGCTGAGCCATCAGGAAAGCTTACTTATACATTCAAAATCATTCTAAATTCTGCTTTGTAGTAAGTGACCTATTTCTTCTCTTTCGAAGTGTTATGGATCTTTTTTTAAATCTCCATTGCTCTGGGAATTTCTAGTTTTTTTCATTTATTAAGATGTATGTTCCATGAGATATTTCAGTATGATGACTTTTGGTCTTCATTTCTGGAAATTTTTCTATTATTTCCCTGACAATTTTCTCTGCTAAAGTCTCTTTTTCCAGAACTACTACTATTTTAACACTAGAACCTCTGAACTAATACTCCATCTTATATTTCCTATTTTCTATTCTCTGTGTTTTCTGTTAATTTCCAAGGAGTACCCTCAGATGTATCTGCTCAAACTTCTCTGCAATTTTTTGTTAGGACTACCCAAATTTTGATTTCCTAGAGTTTCTTTTTGTTTCCTGATCACTTCTTTTTTATAACCTCCTGTTACTTTTTGGATTGTCTTTTTTTGATCAATAATTAATTTTATTGAATTGTCACTAAAAATATAGGTTTATCTCTTTATTTTACTGACATATAAACAACAAATAAAAATTGTATTGATCTAAAAAGCACATTATGATGATTTTGTTTAAGTATGTATTGGAAATGATTACCACAATCAAGCTAATCATCACATCTGTCATCTTACCTAGTTACTTCTCTTAGCTCTAAGAATAAAACTTATAGTTTCTATGAAATTATCTTTTGGTGTCTGGATTGTCTCTGTGTGCTGAGATTTTTTTTTTTAAGTTCTTTTGCTCTTTTTTGCATTAAAGGATTTCCTCTTACGTTCAATGATCCCTGGTGGTCCATTTGTGTTTATGAGAACTAACATCAATGTGTGTGTGTGGTGGGAAGTGCCTGTGGAGTGGTGAGTTTCTGAGTAGCGACTTTACTACAGGGATCAGGCAGACAGTGAGCTCCAGACTTTTCTTTTTGGGCCTGTCAACTTCTCCATAGAGGAATTACCTAATCCTTGGCCTGGGGAACTGACTTAAGCCTGCTGTCAGCCTTCTGGGAGCCAAGTGAGGGAAGGGAGCATTTCTTCAAACTATCTGAAAAATAGCACTGACTCTTGTTTAATTTGTTCTGTATTTTGTCCAGATTTGTTGGGATTACTGAGACTTCTCTTCATGAACAATTATAGTAAACATCTGGGCCAATCCTAGAAACTGTGATTGTCACCATATACTCTAAACATTGTAAGACTTTAAAAAATCATCTTTGTGGGTGATTAAATTGTTTCATCAATTTGCCATAATGACTGACATTTTTAGCACTAAACTTTGTGAACAAAACTGCCTTTATATGCACCTATGTTACCTGAAAGAAGTATATATCATCGAATAACATACAATGTTAGCTAGTTATCTCTTAATCCAGACTCTCTGAATGGCAGGCAGACAGATTTCTTTTGATTGGGAAGAGAGTAAAGGAAACACATAAAATGCATGATATACTAGCCTTCATTTCCCTACTGGAATATCATAACTGAGGAACCTGGCGGATTTGGTGCCGAATAGAAATGGAGAAAGAACACAAAGAAATAGAACCACCAGAAAAATTAACAAAATTAATAGCTGGTTGACTGTGTAAAAGTAAGAACTTAAAGGCAACCAGAGTGGAAGGGGCCCCGTAGAATGTGTCTGGGGGTGTTTTATGGATCAGTTCCCTCGAGCAGTCCTAAAGTAGAAAAACAAATATGATGTGGAGGTGACATCACTGAGAAAAAGGGATTGTTATCTATCTGTCGAAATATCTATCTATCTACCAGGTTATTAAGCATTATTTTGTAATCTAAGTAAGCTATGTAGACTCACAGGTACTCATGCAAAGAGAATTAGAGAAACAATTCTACATGAAACAGAGTTAAAATACATTTATCTGAAATATCTGAACTATCCAGATCATTGAGACAAAATTGTGTCAAGTCTGCATTTTTAAAAGCTTATGTCTGTAAGTATTTAATACAGTTGGATCCAACCAAAGAAAATAAATAACTGGATTTCATAGAGTTCAGAAAATTCAGAAACTTCCCAAGTCCCAGAACCAGTGTTTGGCAGCATCACCTTGGTGATGAGGCTGCAGAATCCAATGTCTAGAACAGTTTTTATTTCTCTGGATGATTCCAACAGGCTTGGCTTGCTCACTGTTTTCTAAGGACCTCACTGCTCGGACACTGAGCTCCTCCATAAAGTGATGCAGGTAACTGGGAAAGTTATGGCTTGCTCTAGGTACAGCTGGAACCTGGGACAGGGAGGAAGCCAGCAAAACTACTACTGAGTCTGCCCTTCCAGGAGCTGGGAAACAGGCCATTCTGGTTTTCTTAAACATCAAGGCCAAGCTTCATTGAAGGCAGTGTTGTTTAATATTCAAGAACTCAGGCTGAAGTCCATCTCTACTAATTATATTACTTATACTTGAATTCCTTTGCAGTTTCAAAGAAAAGGTCTGTCTTCTTTCTGCTATTGCTTTCTTCCCACTGCTAGCTGTGTGCATGCTCAGTCACGTCAGACTTTCTGTGACCCCATGGATTGTAGCCTGGCAAGCTCCTCTGTCCGTGGGATTATCCAGACAAGAATACTGGAGTGGGTTGGCATTTCCTTCTCCAGGGGATCTTCCTGATCCAGAGACTGAACCCACATCCCTTGTGTCTCCTGCATTACCACTCCACCACCTGGGAAGATATACATCCTGTTTATTTCTTGTGTTTGTGGGTTGTGCAGAGTTGTGGTGCAGTGTTTAAATATTAGCTGTGTCTTATTAAACAGATTAGGTTATGATCTGATTTGGGGAAACTTTACAAATGAAAGGTAATAAAGGATGAAAAATTTGCCAGTAATGCAATATACTACTTATTTAAACTAATTTTAAATTGAGGGATTAGGCATTATATTATCAAGGCTTTGCGTTCTAACCCATAGAGATTTATCTAATGTTTTAAGCAAGTATTTTTTAGACTTTTTGTAAACAGAACTTTTAAAAATGGAACAAGAATTTTAGAGGTACTCTAATTTGAAGATGCACTCAGATAAATCCTCTTACAAAGCCAGAAGCTGCCACCTATTTTATCTGTCTTCAAAGACTGGATTTGAACCAGAAGTTACAGAGAATTTCAGATGTTCTTAAAATTTTTTTCCAAAAGACTTTTTATTGGTCCTTAGTCTTAGCTAGATTTTTTTAGGGGAAAATAAAAAGAATGAAAAGTAAGAAATTCAAGCATCTCATTTGCGAGTTGAGATATATGAAACACATTTATTGAAACATTTAGGATTTCAAAACTAAAGTCCTTTCCCTTAGCAGAACTCATCTGGTTATTGACTAGAGGTAAATTATGACTCAGTGTTTTGGTTTCATGTTAAATGAGAATTAGGTGCCTAGGCGGAGAAGGCAATGGCACCCCACTCCAGTGCTCTTGCCTGGAAAATCCCATGGATGGAGGAGCCTGGTAGGCTGCAGTTCATGGGGTTGTGAAGAGTCAGACACGACTGAGCAACTTCACCTTCACTTTTCACTTTGATGCATTAGAGAAGGAAATGGCAACCCACTCCAGTGTTCTTGCCTGGAGAATCCCAGGGACGGGGGAGCCTGGTGGGCTGCCGTCTATGGGGTCGCACAGAGTCGGACACGACTGAAGTGACTTAGCAGCAGCAGCAGCAGCAGCAGGTACCCAAGAGCCAAACGATAAAAAGGACTTTGTGTAAGGAAATGTTTTTAGGAAATTGTGCATGTGATTAACAAGCAAGTCTCTTCTAAGCTGCTGCTTTGTTTTCACAAACACTACAATCTTATTTGATGGGAAATGTGGACAACTTACATTAGCAACCCATGTTCTGAGTTAATAGCCTGTCTAACTATTAAGTCATATATGTGTCTTTGAAGTAAAAACTGAGAGGAAAGGAAAAGAAAGATGTCTCTTCTTAAATTTCAAAAGAGAACCTCCCACCTCCTTTTCTTGCCAATACTCTAAACTGGGTGTGAATTTGGTGACTGCTGGACAGTTCTTGGTGTGGATCTTTGGGTCAATGTGCAAAGTACATGCCTTGTCTATCATTTCTAATCCCTGGCTCTTAACTCAGGACTTTTTGTTTTGATAAAGCAGTGAGTAGAAAGGGCTGGTCAAGGTACTAAGAACGTGAAAAGGCATGAAAGAGACTCTGTGCCTCATATCCATAAGGAAAATCCCATGGATGGAGGAGCCTGGTAGGCTGCAGTCCATGGGGTCGCGAAGAGTCAGACACGACTGAGCAACTTCACCTTCACTTTTCATAAGACTTTCTTTCATTTTTATAACCTAAGGCAAATATTAGATTTTAAGTGATAAAGATTTTTACTCTAAATTTGATTAGGGGTCATTCTGAAAAAGCTCTGCATATCTCAACATGGGTAAATCTTGACAAGGTAAGCTTTACGTGAAAAAAAAAAAAAAAAGCCAGTTGAAAAGAATTAATTGAATACAGTACCACTTATGTAAATTTTAAAATGCTTTGTATTTTTATGGCTACATAGGCACATGAGAAAAGCATATTTACAGTCACAAGAAGGATGAGCACCAACTCCAGGAGGGCCGTTATTTTGGGAGGAGACAGAGGAGAGGAACAGGATGGGCTCAGTCAATCAGGACTATGGTTGTCATATGGTTTTTTTAATCAAAAAAGGTGAAAAAATATATCTGAAGCAAATATGGCAAAATGTTGGTACTTTTAAAATCCAGGTTTACACTATTTTAGGTTATTTTGTAATATTTGCTAGTTAAAAATTGGCAAAATTTTTATAAGCAAAAAAGTCTCCAACGTTGCTAAAATACTGGAGATTTAGCAAGGCTTTATTGAGAATCTACTATGTATTAGGTATTAGGGAGAGTGGCATGAGGGTGACTCCAACCCTACTCTAAGGATTTCACTGTCAAAGGGGAAAGAGATACCCTTGACAAAATAAATACCCATAATCATGTTATACGTGGTCATCACAATCTTGTTATACATAATGGTTTCTACATGGAACGATTGACTCTGAGATGATGCCTTTACTGGCTGAATGTTAATGAAATCTAGCCCAAGTTAATGACAAAAAAATCATCACGAATTGAATTTTAAAAATAACATCTTCATATTTAATATTTCAAATGGATTGCTAACAAAGTATTCTCAAAGAGAGGTTCTCAGATATAACTGGCATATGCTCCCATGTAATTTATTTAAATAAATATTCATTATGTACCTTAGCAGATTTCCTTTGTGGTACCTTCTAGCTCTGTCTTTATGATTCATATTTTTGTTCATGGAAATGTTGTCTTCCCAGCTAGATAAATCTTTTCAGAGAGGGTTGTCTGGTTTTTATATTTTTATCTACCAATCCCTAGAGCTTTAAGTATATATGTATTATTTATGTGCAAACAATAGCAATGATACAATAACAATAGACAATTGCAATGGTAAATTTTTATTGAATGCCTACTATATGGTATAGGATCATAGTAAAAGAGTACTTAACTCTGAACTCAGAATTCAGGGTCAAGGGTAGCGGGAAACATACATAGATTTTAAATCTGTATTACCAGAAATATGTGGATATAGTATATGAAAAATGTAATACCATATATGAAGATGTTACAAACAACATACATCACTGCAGGCAAAAGAAATACTATGGTTAATTACCAAGAAGGTTGGCAAGGCATTTTGGAATCTGAACAACACACTACTGGTTCCCCTTCTTAAGAAAATATTAATGCAAAACAGTAAAGTTTTTTTATACCAAACTTTTATCCAAAAAAATACTACCACAAAACAGCATTCTACTGTTGGGGTAGAAATAAAAACAAGAAAAAAAGGCCGTTTATTCTACTTATGGCTGTGCTTGGTGGCTAACAGATTTTCATCAGAAATTGTTAAAAATAAAACAGTAAATATTTGACATCTCAATTTTAATTAAAATGAGAATAATGTGATACCAAGGTGAGAAGAATAGAAGAGATCCCTGACAAATTGGCGAAGAGGGAACAGGTACAGTATCTGAGTCACAGGAGTAAATACACACTACACCCGTTGCCTCAACAGAAAACCCCATTCCTGGAACCCTTACTGTGTATGTTACTTGCACACATTGGTCCCCTTAGCAACCAACTTGGGGTTCTAAAAATTTTACCTGAACCGAAGACCTGTTTGTGGAAGCGTTTTATCTGTGTCCAGAAGACAACATTGATAACAATGAGAGGGGGGGAAGAATCAAGCAAACCCAGAAATGTTGAAAGCAATTAGAGTTGCTAAGGAGATAGAAAGTAAAGTCAACACAATTTAAAGGCCAGTTGTGGCTCAGCTGGTAAAGAATCCACCTGCAATGAGGGAGAATGAGGTTTGATCTCTGGGTTGGAAAGATCCCCTGCAGAAGGTAAAGGCAGCCCACTCCAGTATCCTGGCCTGGAGAATTCCATGGACTGTATACTCCATGGGATCGCAGAGAGTTGGACACAACTGAGCGACTTTCACTTTCACTTCAGATAGCAACAGTTCAAAATGTGGGGGCCATAGCCAAAGGGAGACCTGAGTATGTGCATGGTAAAGGAAGTGGCAACATCCCATCCATAACGATGAGAAGAGAGCTTTAGGTCTGTTTCTGGGCTCCCAGTATAGCCTTATGAGCCCCTCTACTGTCTGCCTTCCTAACCCAACTGGATCTCACCCATCCACCTTTGTTGGCTACATCCTTGTAAGGACTTCTCTGCCATCAGGTGGGATGGGCAAGGCTTCCTGCTCTAGGAAGAAGCCTTCTGAGTTGCCGAGTCCTCTTCATTATAGAACAGAAAGGCTAGAATATGACTCCATCTTTTGCAGCTGTATTTTCCTTCCTGAATCCCTGTTGTTCATTTGGTTCCTAAAAGCCAGTTTCCAGGTGTTTGCTGACCAAGCCCCAGAAGATTAATGATCTTTTTGTTTTCACTTACCTCAGATCCATCACCTTTCCCTCTCTCCATGGTTTAGGGCTATCAGTGCGAGTAATACTATTAATAGTGACCAATGTTTACTGAGTTCTTACCCTGTTTAGGGCACTGTTCTAATACTTATCATGAATTGACTCTTTTAGGTCTCATTAACAGGTTGAGGTTGATTACTTTTCACCCCCATCTCACAGATGAAGAATTAAGGCACAAGTAAGTGCCTTAAGTGGCTGAGCCTGGACTTGAATCTGGGCAGCTCACAATTTTTACCAGTGAACTACATTGACCTTCATGTGAATCTTATGTGAAGACAGAATTATATGAGATAATAAAGAGCATGAAAGAAATACAGTGACTTTCAATGTGCTAAAAATACCTTGATGTGAAAAATGCTTTCTGATGATAAATGTCACAGTTACCGTGAAATCCTCTTTGAAAGTCATAAGAGCTGGTGATTTTGTGTGTTGGGATACTGGTGGTCTTTAATTTACACCAATTCAAAAAAAGTTGCATATACTATGTGTTATAAGAAATAAAAAAAATTCAGATAAGATACTTGTCTTCAGAAAGCCTTAGTCTAGTAGAGAAAGCATGACATGGAGACAAATATACACATAAGAGTAAAAGATGCTATGAATTTATAGCAGGATCCATAGACATGTGAACAAATTTATCAGAGGTTAAGAAGGTTTCACAGAGCAGGATAGTCAGGATATATGATCAGGTAGCTGTCCTGATCAAATTTTCTAACTATATTTTTTGTTTTCCAATGTCTGAAGACCCAGATTTCACAGGAACTTGGGACTTCATTATATCTTGTTCTTATTCAAATTATGGTTACAGGGATTAGGCAGTATTGACGTGTCTATGCTAGTTCTGTTTTCCCAGTGAGTATTTTGACAATTCATAAATAGATTTGGAGAAGGAAATGGCAACCCACTCCAATATTCTTGCCTGGAGAAGCACATGGACAGAGGAGCCTGGCAGGTTATGGTCCATACGGTCTCAGAGTCGGACACAACTGAAGTGACTAAGCACACAAATATTATTTGCATAACTGGGTATGTTAGTCCTTGCATGAGGTTGACATGTCTTATGGCTCTTAAGCTTTGAAAAAAGCTTTCTAGAGATTGTGACAACCCTGAATTAACATTTTGCCCTCAGTTATTACCTAATTGTGCACATTAATTATCTCATGGAGGAGTCTGCTGTGATGATGGCTGAGAAGGTCTGCATTGTGAGTGGCTGCTTAGGAAAGGTCACAGTGTTCTCTATAATGTCTAGCTTTAAAACATCTCAGATGTGATTTCTCAGCTGAAAGCTGAACCACCATAAGAGCATTCCATGGTAACGAACCTGCATCTGTTGGACTCCACTGGCAAGCTGTTGCAGGGCTAGAGACAGATCTCCAACTGAAGTATCTGGCAGTGTGGCAGAAGTAAGCAGGTATTAAGCTGAAAGTATAGTTAAGGCAATTCCATCAGAAATGAGTTGCAACATCTCAGAGGAGAAGAAACAACAGCGCTCAAGACTTTCCAAGGAGGAAGAAAAACCTGAGATGCCACTGGAAGTGTAAGTTATTTCATCATATGTGCAGTGCAATGCACATTTGAGCACAGTATTTTGAGTGAGTTACAATTGCTTCCTCTGCAATACACACTGTACCTGGAGCTCCAGGAAAGGGAAACGTAAGCAATAAAAGAGAGTTCCCATGTGTGATCTAGCAGGGAGGGTAAACAGCAGCGAAACAAGACAGCAGGGCCAGGACTAAGGGGAGGCTAGTGAGGCCAGCCTCTGCACGTGCAAGGTTGGATCCTCTTTATTCAAAACTGCAAGCTTTTTGTTCACCATGTATTTTTCACATTAAGATTGATTTTTAAATACTGAATTCAAATATTATTTATCTGTGTTTTGATGCCCATTTAAATTTTGTGTGCCATGCGAGTACCTTCTCACTTGCCTTAGCCTAGAGCCAGCCCTGCATGACTACAATTGAAGTGATATTTCAACACTTGCCATAGCCTAGAAGATAAAATCATTGCATTTTATTGCAGGTGTGGCCTCACAGGGCATCTGATGTTACCTGAACCCAGAGGCTGGAATCAGAGAGCCTCAGGACCATGTGCAGCCTACAGATATGTTTTATTTGCCATTATCATTGTTTATTTTGGAACAATGACTTACCCTCCTTGCTAGATCACACACACATGGGAACTCTCTCTTATTGCTTATGTTTCCCTTTCCTGGAGCTCCAGGTACAGTGTGTATTGCAGAGGAAGCAATTATCACTCACTCAAAATACTGTGTTCAAACATGCATTGCACTGCACATATGATGAAATAACTTATACTTCCAGTGGCCCCAGACATGGAACAACTGACTGGTTCAAAACTGGGAAAGTAGTATGACAAGGCTGTATATGGTCACCTTGTTTATTTAACTTAAATGAGGAGTACATCATGCGAAATGCCAGGGCTGGATGAATCACAAGCTGGAATCAAGATAGCTGGGAGAAATATCAACAACCTCAGATACGCATATGATACATTCTAATGACAGACAGTAAAGAGGAACTAAAGAGCCTCTGGATGAGGGTGAAAGAGGAGAGTAAAAAAGCTGGCTTAAAACTCAACATTAAACAGACTAAGATCATGGCATCTGGTCCCATCACGTCATGGCAAATAGTAGGGGAAAAAGTGGACGATTTTATTTTCTTGGGCTCCAAAATCACTGCAGATGGTGCCTGTAGCCATGAAATTAAAAGACACTTGCCCCTTGGAAGGAAAGCTTAAAAAGTAGAGACATCACTTTGCCGACAAAGGTGTGTATAGTCAAAGCTATGGTTTTTCCAGTAGTCATGTATGGATGTGAGAGCTGGACCATAAAGAAGACTGAGTGCCAAGGAATTTATGCTTTTGAACTGTGGTGTTGGAGAAGACCCTTGAGAGTCCCTTGGACTGCAAATCAGATGAATTAATCCTAAGGGAAATCAGTCCTGAATATTCATTGGAAGGACTGATGCTGAAGCTGAAACTCCAATATTTTGGCCACCTGATGGGAAGAACTGACTCACTGGAAAAGACCCTGATGCTAGGAAAGATTGAGGGCAGGAGGAGAAGAGGGCAGTAGAAGATTAGATGGTTAGATAGCATCAATGACTCAATGGACATGAATCTGAGCAAACTCTAGGAAATATTGAATGACGAGGGAGCTTGGTGTGTTGCAGTCCATGGGGTCACAAAAAGTCAGGTGTGATATGTGACTTAGCAACTGAACAACAACAACAATTTGAAATTGAAAGATTTATTCTAAGACAATCTGGATATCTGACTTCTCTTGGAAAACTGGAAGGTTTAACACACTGGATCCATGTTCTTTCATGGATCGACTAAATATGACTAGAATATCTCCTCCAGTTCACTGGTTCACTAGACCCAGTTCATGCATATATGTTCCTGCCTGATGCTGTATGCATTGTGATTCTGAGCCTTAATTAACTGCAGGATTCTTTCAATAATATCTCTTTAGAGTGGACTTTCATTCATTTAAGGAGTATTTATTTTTGTGCTTATTGTATGTAAGATATTGTGCTTAGGAACAAGATGATGAGATCCCTTCTCTGTTGGAACTTGTTTTAGTCCCACACGCAATGTTATGGGTTGAATTGTGTCCCCCCCAAAAAGGTATATTGAAGTCCTAGCCCCAGTACCTGAGAATGTGACATTATTGGGAAAAGGGGTGTATACCAAAGTAATTAAGTTAAAAATGGGCTTCCTTGGTTGCTCAGTGGTAAAAGATCTGCCTTCCAATACAGGGGACACAGGAGACACATGTTAGATCCCTGGGTCAGGAAGATCCGCTGGAGAAGGAAATGGTAACCCACTCCAATATTCTTGCCTGGATAATCCCACGGATAGAGGAGCCTGGGGAATTACAGTCCATGGGGTCGCAAAAGAGTTGGACAGGACTTAGCAACTAAACAACATCAACAACAGGAGGTCATTAGTTGTGCCCTGATCTAGTATGACAGGCATCCTTTAAGAAAAGAGAAATTGGGACGCAGAGCTAGACACAAACAGGGAAAATAATGTGAAGACATGTAAGGAGAATATGCCCATGGGGCTGGAGTGATGCATATACAAGCCAAAGAATGCCAAGGAACAGCAAGGATTGATGGCAAATACCAGAAGCTAGAAGCAGTAAGAAGGGATTCTCCCCGAGTGCTGTCAGCTTGATTTCTGACTTCTCGTCTCCAGAACTGAGATAAAAGTGTCTGGTGTTCTTAGCCACCCAATCTTTTGATGCACTGTCATGGCAGCCCTAAGAAACTAATATAGGGCAGTGACCAAATAATTTGAAGAAGTAGTTAAATAACAATTGTGACCACAATAATGAGGGGAGAGTCCAGAATGTTACGAGAGTGTATCTGTTGGGGTGATGGGTTGGTCTTGTTAAGAGGTTATGGAGCCTTTTTTAAGGAAGGAAAATCCCATGATCAGAGGAACATAATGGGTCTCAGAGCTGGACACGACTGAGCGTGCACACACACGTCTTAGCTGAAGCCTGAAGAAATAGTGTAAGTTAGTTTCTAGTAGTAAGGGAAACAGGCACAGTCCAGGCTAGAAGGACTGGTATGTGTGAAGACACTAAGGAAAGAAGGAACAGGGGATAGATACTCAAGAAAATGGAAATGAGAGGAAAAGCTGGTGAGCTGGGCCTATATAGTAGGTATATTGGTTAATCAGCTGTTACGTTGGGGAAATTATTTTAACTACTCTGAGGATAATAACAGTGGTAGCTCAGAGGTTAAAACGTCTGCCTGCAATGCGGGAGACCCGGGTTCCATCCCTGGGTGGGGAAGAGCCCCTGGAGAAGGAAATGGCACCCCACTCCAGTATTCTTGCCTGGAGAATCCCATGGATGGAGGAGCCGGGTGGGCTACAGTCCATAGGGTCTCAAAGAGTCAGACATGACTGAACGACTTCACTTCACTTTCACTTTTATCTCATTGGTTGTTCAGTTCAGTTCAGATCAGTCATTCAGTCATGTCCGACTCTTTGTGACCCCATGAATCGCAGCACGCCAGGCCTCCCTGTCCATCACCAACTCCCGGAGTTCACTCAGATTCATGTCCATCAAATCAGTGATGCCATTCCTCCATCTAATCCTCTGTTGTCCCCTTCTCCTCCTGCCCCCAATCCCTCCCAGCATCAGAGTCTTTTCCAATGAGTCAACACTTCACATGAGGTGGCCAAAGTACTGGAGTTTCAGCTTTAGCATCATTCCTTCCAAAGAAATCCCAGGGCTGATCTCCTTCAGAATGGACTGGTTGGATCTCCTTGCAGTCCAAGGGACTCTCAAGAGTCTTCTCCAACACCACACTTCAAAAGCATCAATGCTTTGGTGCTCAGCCTTCTTCACAGTCCAACTTTCACATCCATACATGACTACTGGAAAAACCATAGCCTTGACTAGACGGACCATAGTCGGCACAGTCTCTGCTTTTGAATATGCTATCTATGGAGGATTAAATGAGGAAGTAAATGAAATGATCTTAAAAGAATGGCCAATACACATGCTCTGTTAGATGTTACCTCTTGTTATGAGTCCCGTTGTTCTTGTTGTTACTATGATTATTCACAGGGTAAACACTATCAAGGCCCTGAGAATGCCCCTAGACTATTAGTCTCTATGGTGAAGGCAATGGGAGGTTAGTGTAGGCTTCAGGGCTTCAGCTTAACTGGGTTTTATCTCTAAAAGCCTCCTCTGGCCACACTGTGGAGGATGGATCAGAGGTTAGTGGAGATGAGGCCGCTGGTGAAGGTCCTGGGGACAGGTGGCTGTGGGGGTGGCAGTCTTCTTGCCTGGTTCACTTTGTAGAATTTGGAGAGATCGCACAATCAGCTTAACAATTTTAAAAATTCAAGAAAAACCTGCCTTCTTCCTTTCTTTCTTATAGAACAAACATGCCTTGGGTGATGCATAGGTTTTTAATCTCAATTCTTCCATAAACTTAGTAGAAGGCCTTGAGCAAGACTTGTATGTGCTCATTTAATCATAGACACAGAAATGTACGAGGGAAAGTTAGATTCTATGTGTGTATGGTGACATTGGGCTTCCCTTGTACCTCAGCTGGTAAAGAATCTACCTGCAATATGGGAGACCGGGGTTCTATCCCTGGGCTGGGAAGATCTCCTGGAGAAGGGATAGGCTGCCCCCTCTGAGATTCTTGGGCTTCCCTTGTGGCTCAGCTGGTAAAGAATCCACCTGCAATGCAGGAGACCTGGGTTCAATCCCTGGGTGGGAAGATTCCTTTGAGAAGGGAAAGGCTACCCACTCCAGTATTCTGGCCTGGAGAATTCCATAGACTGTATAATCCATGGGGTTGCAAAGAGTCAGACACAACTGAGTGACTTTCACTTACAATGACATTAATGGTGATCTGACATTAAGATCTCTGGTTACTGAACACATTAACAAATATCTTTAAAAGAGTTCCAACCTCACAGTCTCTATTTGCTTTTCTATTGCCTTTCTATCTTGTGACTTAATTTTAGAAGAGAAATTGAATTGATTTGTTCGTCACACACAAAAATTGATTTGTTCTTCATTGTTGTCAGAATCTGCGTTCTCAGGTGAAGACAAAATGCTGGATTGGCAAGTTTTCATAACCAATACAAGTTTTAAATAAAGTACTGGATGTGCTGAAAATTCATTAGGAAATGAAAGCCATCAAGAAAAAAATTTAAGTTTAGTTCTCTCTGAATTTATGGCTGATTTTAATAAAAAGCACCACATTTGATATAATTAGTTTGCCTAATGTTGGCAGACTTTAAAAATTATTTAAAAATGAATCCATTGTTAGTTTAGATACATATCAGTGAAATGTTCATTTCCTGGTGATAGTCTATGATACGCAGCTTTGAAAGGAGGAAGAAAATTTGGAGTAGAATTTCCTCTTTGTAAACTAAGTAAATTCTAATGTTTTCAGAATTTAATCGTAACAGAGAACCATTATGATAAGGATTTCTTTACAACACCCTTAATCAAGACCTTATTTTCTTTCGAGCAAAGTTATATATGAATGTTAACTTATTTTTATAAGTAACACTTAATGTACTTGCTGTTTAAAGAACTGATTTTATATGCAAAAGTTGGGTGTTTTGACTTACATAAATTTTCAAAACTGAAAAGAAATCGCATAGGACTAAGTCTTGTTTACATTTTAAAATCTTATCATTCTTCATATTTTTGTGTAAACATGTATAGTATCATATATGAAACGAATTGCCAGTCCAGGTTCGATGCATGATACTGGATGCTTGGGGCTGGTGCACTGGGACGACCCAGAGGGATGGTACAAGGAGGGAGGAGGGAGAGGGGATCAGGATGGGGAACTTGTGTATACATGTGGCAGATTCATGTTGATGTATGGCAAAACCAACACAATATTGTAAAGTAATTAACCTCCAATTAAAATAACTAAATTTATTTTTAAAAATAAATAAATAAAACCAAAAATAAAAATAAAAAATAAAGTAAGCAAATATAAAAAGCCATTAAAAATATTACTGAGTGTTATATATTTTAGAGTGACTTTAATTTTTGCAAAATGAACCTCTTGATAAATTTTGCAAAGTTTAATGAAAAAAATGACTTTTTTTTTTTCATTTTTTAGGGTGAGGTACTTTAATCTGAAACCCCCTCAGTAACTTGATGATATTTTTCCAATAGACACAGACATGGTTTCACTGGTGTGATTCTTTCCTTATTTTGACTCCATGATTAGAACCATTTGGTGTGTCTTTTTTTCCTACAGTGTATCCCCAAGTACTAGAAAAATGCCTGTCTGATACATGTGCATGCCTGCTCAGTCACTTCAGTCATGTCCAGCTCTCTGCAACCCCAAGGACTGTAGCCTGCCAGGCTCTTCTGTTCATGGGATTCTCTAGGCAAGAATACTGGAATGGGTTGTTGTTCTCCAGTTCTTCCTGACCCAGGGATCAAACCCTGGTCTCCTGCATTGCAGACAGATTCTTTACCGCTGAACCACCAGGAAAGCCCCTTCTGATACACAGAGCTGCTTAACAGTGAGAGTGAAGGGTGATATGTGCCAGTGCCCGGCATGATTCGCCAACCCTGGGCAGAGGGCCCGAGTTGTCATCTCGCCCAATTTCTTATCACTGCAGAAACCACCTCTGTGATGGTGAGCGTCAGTAGTTCAGTTCAGTTCAGTTCAGTTCAGTCCCTCAGTCGCGACCGACTCTTTGCGACCCCATGAATCGCAGCACGCCAGGCCTCCCTGTCCATCACCAACTCCTGGAGTTCACTCACACTCACATACATCGAGTTGGTGATGCCATCCAGCCATCTCATCCTCTGTCGTCCCCTTCTCCTCCTGCCCCCAATCCCTCCCAGCATCAGAGTCTTTTCTGATGAGTCAACTCTTCGCATGAGGTCGCCAAAGTACCGGAGTTTCAGCTTCAGCATCATTTCTTCCAAAGAACACCCAGGACTGATCTCCTTTAGTAGAGTGAACTCAAATCCTGCTTTTCCTCCAGGATTCTCTTAGCATGCTCCCTGGACTAGCAGTGTCGGCATCACCTGGGAACTTGTTATACATGCCAATTCTCAGTCCCCCCACCCCCCGCCCTACACAGAAGACCCCAGAAACTCAGGGGCCATGCTCAGCAATCTGTGTTCTAGACGCACTCCAGGCGATTCTGACGTTCACTCCAGCCTGAGACCTACTGCTCGAGACAATTCATGTATGGGCACTGCCTACATCTACCTCTTTGTTTTCTTTGCTCTTCTAATAATGTCCAACTTCCCTTCTGATCGACATATTCGAATTTTAGGTTTATGAATATTTCAAAATCAATACATTTTGGCCTTTTTTCAAAAATTGTAGTTTATTTATGGTTGTGCTGGGTCTTCCTTGCTGCACGGGCTTTTCTCCAGTTGTGGTGAGACGGGGCGGCTCTCTAGCTGGGATGTGCTGGCTTCTCATTGCAGTGGCTTCCCTTGCTGCGGAGCACGGGCTCTTGGGGGGGTAGGCTTCAATAGTTGTGGCTCCTGGCCTCTCAACACAGGTTCAGTAGTTGTGGTGCATGGGCTTAATTGCCCTGATCATGTGGGATCTTCCTGGATCAGGGACTGACCTCGTGTCTCCTGCATTGGCAGGTGGATTCTTTATCAACTGAGCCACCAGGGAAGCCTCACTTTGGCTTTTGAGGAATTGCCTTCTTAAAGTAACTTTCACAACTCAGGTCTGACTGATACTTCACAGCTTACTTGGAATTTAACTCTTAGAGGTTGTATTATTATCTGTTGCTGCATGGAGAATTATCCCAAAACTTAGCACCTGAAAACAAAGAAACATTTATGGTCTCATAGTTTTTTTATGTTTTCAATTGAAGTATAATTGATGTACAATGTTGTATTAGTTTCAGGTATACAGCAAAATAATTCAGTTATATATTGACATAGATTAATATGCATATGTGTATGTATATATGTGCTGTTTGTGTATTTTGGAAATTAATCCCTTGTTGGTCATCTAATTTTGCAAATATTTTCTCCCATTCTGTAGGTTGTCTGCTCATTTTATTTATGGCTTCTTTTGTTATGCAAAAACTTTTCAGTTTCATCATTTGTTTATTTTGGTTTTCATTTCCATTAATCTAGGAGATGGATCCCCACCAAAAAAAAGTATTGCTGCAATTTATGTCAAAGAGTGTTCTGCCTATGTTTTCCTTTAGGTGATCTCACAGTTTTTGAGGCTTAAGAATTTGGAAGGAACTTACTTGGGTAGTTGTGATTCGGGGTCTCTCAAGAGGCTGTACTCTCAAAAGGTGTTATCTATGACTATAGCGATCTCCTGACTCGAAGGGAGAGGGATAGGCCTCCAAACTCACTTATGTGGCTGTTAGAAGAGCATAGGAGACTCACTTCCAGGTTCACACAGGCCTCTCCTCTCCCTTACGACACGGAAGCTGGCTGCCACCAGAGGGAAAGATCCAAGACCCTTACCCAAGAGTAAGAGGGCACGCACAGGAGGAAAGCCACAGTCTTTTTATAACCTAACCTGGGAAGAGGCATCCCATTGCTTACACTGCATTTTGCTCATTGGCAGCCCACTTTTGAGGGGGATGGGTTTTTAGTGCAAGGCATGAATACTAGCAGGCAGGAATCATTGGGGGTCAATTTGGACATCCCCATATAGGTAAATTATTTCTCTCTTCCTCCAGTTCCTTGCTTTATAATGTTTTGATTAGGGCTTTCTAGTATCAGAAATCTCAAGACCAATTGGTTTATACAAAAAGAAAATGTGTGTGGCTTATGGTGTAGTTTGATACAGGGAACTGATCAAATGTTGTCACAAGGACGTGGTCATTTTGGTTCTATCTGTTCTTTACTGGCTTCATTCTTAGGTAACTTCTCTTCTCTTGCTGGCATAATAGTCTCCCAAACCTTCAGGTTCAAGGTGAGAGGTATAGCAGGAAAGTCTCTTTCCTCGGAAATCCTGGCATAGGTTCCATTGACTGAGTGAACCATAGGCCTGGGCCTGAACCAACTGAAAGACCAAGGAATCGTGACTGTGTTACTGAGGCCCAGGACACACACAGCACCTGCAATCAGGGGTGAGTCCCACAGGAAACATAACAGCCATTAGCAGGGAAGGTAAGTGGCCCTGGAGGGACCATATCAGGCAGGCATTTCACAGAAGTACTGCCTTTACCTGTCGACTCCTCTGAGTTTGCATGAACTAGAATCTCTGGGATAATGGCCACGCTCTCCCCCAGCGTTTCCTCCCCACATGCAGGGGATCACGGAGTCCAGTTGATCTACTGATGCCACCTCTCTTATCCTCTCTTTCGCTCCCATCCAAGTCACCACAAAGTTCTCGCCTGGACTAAGCAAGAGCATCTAACTCCCTGGGTACATGTTTCCATTTTTGTCCATCTTCTGTCTATTCCCCGTGTAGCAACCAGAGTGATTTCTTTTAAATGCCATGTGATGAAGTTAGATGAAAATTCATCAAAGTCCCAGTAATTAAAATCCAAGGCGTGATGACCTGGTCTCTGCCTGCCTCTTTAGCTTAACTGCTGTTGGCCACCAGTCTTCCTCTCGGAGCTCCCCACATTCTCCAAGCTTCTTCCCACCACAAGGAAGGGCCACAAGCTTCACCTTCTGCCAAGGAATCTCTTTCCTTACATTATGTCTCCCCCTCTCTACCCTTGCTCATCATCAGGGCCCAATTGTGATGTCACTTTTTACAAGCCTTCCTGGACCGTCCAACGTTAGGTACTCGCATTGTGTTCCATACCTTCTCTTTATTGCATTTTTCAGAATTTTCATTTTAGGTTTATTTAGCACCTTCCCCCTCTGGACCATAAGCTAATGAGAGCCGTAGCCTTGCTCTAGCCACAGAGCTTCTGTTTGGTTCCTCGTAGGTACTCAATAGATATTTGATAAACGTGATGCATTTCCCTCATTTTAGACCTGTGCAACTGTGTTCTCCAGAGGGTTCAATAGATGACGAGATTTATTACAGGGTTGAGATCTGTTGGTGGTGTTGTTCGGCCGGGAGCCCCCTGGTTCATTGGGTTAGGTCAAGCACAAGAGAGAACGAAATCTTTTTGAGGACCTGCAATGTTAAACATATATATATGTGTTTAGTTCTTACAGCGATCTCTTGCAAGTTCAGTGTAGTATTCTTATTTTATGGATGAGGGAACTGATGGTCAGAGAGAGAGAAGGACTCCCTCAAATTCACATTGTTCACAAGTGGCAGAGTTAGGATACTTACAGAAGTGACCTTGATTGTAAAATTCCAGGTCTGAATGGAACTATGGAAAAGTCAGTGGCATGTTCTGTTCTGTTTTTTGTTTTATCTTTGAGTAGGGCAAGGTCAAAAAGGAAATTAAATGTGAAAGTGAAGTAGTGTAGATTTCTTGCTTCTAGTTGAGCACAACAGAATCTGAAAGCACTGGAATGAAGGGAGTATGGAATTTGGGGTGCAGAATTTTTATTATGTATTTCAGGGTTTCCCATCCAGTAAAATAAAGTTAGCAGGTGTTGCATAGCTTGGGGCTGGGAGCATGAAAGAAATAGAGTTCATCTAGTCTTTCTAAACCACCTTTGATGGGATTTCTATGCCCTGAAATGCAGACGTAAAATTAAACAAGATAAACCATCTCATTTCCTTGTTTCTCGAGTTGCAATGATACACAAACTAGTCTATTCCCCTTTTTTCCCTTTTATCTCAAACATGTTGAGTAAGCACAAGAAGGCTCTTAAAGGAGTAGGAGGCTTTAACTTGAGGGGCTGTATGGGGCTAGAGTCAGTGTGGAGACTAGTTTCTTGGTTCTTTTGAATTAGTTGTGAGGTGAGGCTAGCTTGTTGGAATGATTCCTACTAATGTCAAAGTCTGAAATTTTGTTTGTTTTTAAATTTTTAATTTAATGTCTCTGTAAGTTAAATCTGTGGCCCCCTACCCCCAGCCCTATATGTACGTGTGTCTGTCTGTGTGTGTCTGTGTGTGTGTGTGTGTCTGTGTGTAAGTGTCTGTGTGTGTGTGTGTCTGTGTGTAAGTGTGTGTGTGTGTGTGTGTGTGTGTCTGATATGAGGATATGCAAAGGGGACCTGAAAGACCACTGCAGCACCTGACTTGAGAGAAGGGGAAAATAGCCAATCAACATTTGGGACTGGTGGTGCGTCTTACATCCCATGAGTAAGGGAGGCACTACCTAGGCAAATTTATTTATTTTTATTATTTAAAATATTTATTTACGTACTTATTTGGCATCATCTGGTCTTAGTTGCAGCCCGCGGGATCTTCACGACATTACTCAGCCTTTTGTTACGGTGCATGGACTCTCTGGCTGTAGTCCACAGACCCGGAGTGCATGGGCTCAGTAGCTGCTGTGCAGTACATGGGCTTAGCTGCTCCACGGCATGTGGGATCTTAGTTAACTCACCAGGGATTGAACTGCTTCTCTTGCATTGCACGGTGGTTCTTCACCACTGGACCACCAGTGAAGTCCCCACAGGCAGATTTAAGCTATGAGTTAATCTCCCACTTTAGTAAGCATTAGCCAACTGGACAGAGGACTAGTGCTTGGCAAGGAGTGGCTAAATTTGCAAAAGACCCAAATGCAACAGAAAAGAACCATCAAGTTGTTAATTAAAAGGGGAAAAGTTAAAAAAAAAAGGATATGCAAAATGTTTAGGGTCATTTTACTAGGAGAACAAGAAGCCTATAATAGGGTAGAAAATGATTCTGAGGTGAATTCATTTCATTTTCTATAAATGTAAGCTACCTAGTTCCAAAAACCTAGAAGGAGGTCAGGTAAATGATGTCTGCAATCACACTTTCATTCATATGTTTATCAAACACCTATTTATCTGTAGTCACTGGTTACTGTTGATACTATGGGGAACATAGAGCCATGGTTTATATCCTAACTGAACTTCAGTCAGTTCAGTCACCTAGTCGTGTCCGACTCTTTGTGACTCCATGGGCTGCAGCACGCCAGGCTTCCCTGTCCCTCACCAACTCCCGGAGCTTGCTCAAACTCATGTCCATTGAGTCAGTGATGCCAGCCAACCATCTCATCCTCTGTGGTCCCCTTCTCCTCCCGCCTTCAATCTTTCCCAGCATCAGGGTCTTTTCCAATGAGTCAGTTCTTCGCATCAGGTGGCCAATGTATTGAAGTTTCAGCACCAGTCCTTCCAATGAGTATTCAACTGAGCTTACAGTCTGATTAAGAAACTGAGCTTATTGAACTGAGCTTACAGTCTGATTAAGGAACTGAGATTATTGAACTGAGCTTACAGTCTGGTTAAGGAACTGAGCTTACTGAACTGAGCTTACAGTCTGGTTAAAGGAGCACAACACAACGTGAGAGGTGCACACACAGAAGTATAAGTGTGACACCAGACTAGGGTTCAGGAGAAATTTCAACAGCTGGGGGATCTGGAGAGTAAGACCTATGATGGTTAGTTTCATGTGTCACTTTGGCTAGGCTATGGTGGTGGTGGTTTACCCGCTAAATCGTCTGCCTCTTGGGACCTCATGGACTGCTAGGCTCCTCTGCCCATGAGATTCTCCAGGCAACAACACTGGAGCAAGGTGCCATTTCCTCCTCTGGGGTATCTTTCCCACCCAGGGATAGAACCTGGGTGTCCTGCATTGCAGGTGAATTCTTTACAGTCTGAACCACCAGGGAAGCCCCTGGCTAGGCTGTATCACCTGGCTATTTCATCAAATACTTGCCTAGGTGGTGCTGTGGAGGTATGTTGTAGATATGGTTAACATCTACAATCAGTGGACTTTAAGGAAAGATTACCCTTGACCATGTGGGTAGGGCACAACTAAGGTTTTCCAGAAAAAAGGAAATTCAAGACCGAAGCATCAACTCTTGCCTGATTTTCCAGAATTATCCTAGAGATTTCAGATGGATCTGGCAGACCCCATAGTTGTGTGAGCCAAAATAAAATTCACACACACACACACACACACACACACACACACACACCTTATTTGTTCTGTTTCTCTGGAGAACCATACTGATGCAGGATCTTAGTCATGTAAAGTTGGGGAGAGGACGGGGGAAGGTGTGTGATGGAAGGTGACAACATGCACAGAGGCCGGAATGAGAAAAAGCAGCCAGACCAGGAAGCTCCTTACATGGGACCAAGAGAGTCTGAAAGGGTTTTACGTCAGCGAGTGAGAGGATCAGATTCACAATTTACAAAGGACATCTGATTATTTTATTACTGAGAGCAGAAGTCGAGAACACCGTTTCAATTCCAGCAGGAAGGAATTCCTAATAAGGGAAATATTTTTAATAGGAGAAAGAAGGAGACAGCCGGCTGAGTCTATTCTGGAATTTAAAAAGTAATTTGGCATTTCAAATCGTTGACGGCCACAGCCTCGCATACAGCGTTCTTTTTACAATCCAGAGCCTTACCGCTTTACCTCCCTGCTTCACGCCTATAGCTTTACGCGAGGAAATTCTCCTGGTCCCTGGGGTGATGCTCCAATCTGACCGAGCAGCGGTTCTGGAACATAAACTCTCTCATAGCGCTGGAGGTGGGAGGGCGGAGGTCAGCAGGGGATTCCCGCTGCGAAAGTGGGAAGGAGGAAAGAGTTTACAAACAGACTGAAGTTCCGTTACAGCCTGTGTGCTGCGAGAAGACTCGTCCATCACAGCTGCAGCCGGGCGTCTGCCCACTTTCTGCCCGCTCTCGTGCGGGTTCGGTTCCCGCCCTCCTCCCCACTCCCCCGATCGCCGGGAGTCCAGCTGCCCCGGCGCGGCGGTCTGCCAGTCTGGGAGACGTCTAGGTTCCTGACAACCTAGGATCCGGGTGCGGAGGTGCGCGCGGAGCACCGAGTTCAGACTGAGGTCCGGGGGTCCCCACCGACCACATTCGCAACCTCTGTGCCCGGCCAAAGAGGTCTTGCCCTGAGAACCAAATGGATTTTTCTTTCATTTCCTTTGCATCCCTAAATGTCTTCACCCTGGCTCCCGGTGCCTTCCCCGATTCGATCAACGTTGTGCTGACAAAAGCTAGTTGCCCAGGTCCAGCACCCTGGAAGATGGGGGGTAGAGGTCGCTGGGGCTTGATAAACCTTCCCCAGGCGCGGGCTGGAAGAAATCAGCATCCTTATTACTGCCCCCACTCCAGGGATCTCAGGGGGTACGTTTCTGTACAGCCCTGGTGGGGGAGGGACGGGAGGATGCCCACGTGCTGGAGCCCAGGACCCCGCTCCCCAAAGCTCGGTCCCACACCTTGCAACCCGACCTGGAAGGAGACAGGTTGGAGCCGGGTGTACCCGAGAGCGTGAGTGAGGATGTAGAGAGAGGGGGCAGGGTTAGCGGACCGGTCTGAGAGGAGAAGAGGCAGCAGGTGAACCCAAGGGCTGGGCCCGCAGGCAGGGACGCGGATTGAGGGGGGGCCTCGGAAGAGCCAGGGGAGACGAGGCGAAGGTTGGGCTCGCAGGGCTGGCGGGGAGGCGAGCCCAGGCGGTGAGACGGACGGGGAAGCGGGGGGCGGGGAGCCCAGGGGGAGGGAGTTCCGAAAGGAGGGAAAGGAGCGAGCCTGGAAGGGAGAGCGGCGGCGGCCGGCCGAGCTGCGAGCTGGAGGGCGCCCGGCGCGCCCAGACCGTGCCACCCCCACCCTCGCCCCCGGGGCACCGAGGGCTCTGCCGGGGAGACGCACAAAGCCATGCGAAGAGGGGCTGAGCGAGGCTCGCGCACAAAGACGCCGGGGCGCACGGCCGCTCGGGCTGCACCCACC
>NW_024070205.1:12395474-12596768 GCF_014754425.2 Oryx dammah
GAATCGCGGGACCCGGGTCGCCCGCGCTCTCCGGGTGACCCGGGCCCGGCCGCAGGCGCGCGCGGGGGCGGCGGCGCCCCAGCCCAACTTGGCCTCGGCCTCGCCCTCTGCCCGGCCCGCGGGTGTCCCCTCCTTCCCGCGATTCCGTGTCTTCTCACGCTCCCCTCCTCCCTCCCCGCGTCCAGCCCTGGCTCTCCCCACCTTGTAAAACAAAGCCGGGGGAAAAAAAATGCCTGCCTGTGCAGCTCGGAGCGCGCAGCCCGTCTCTGAATAAGAAGTGAGTACAATGGCGTGTTGTTTGTAAAAGCTTCAAGTCCGTCTTTTTCCAAAAACAAACAAAAAAATTGTGAATGCTGCATGCCTCATGCTTCCCAGCGCCTCGCGGGAGAGAGCCGGCTATAGAGCAGGAGGTGAGACCCCCGGGTAGCCCCCCCCCCCCCCCATCTCCCGCCGCGCGTTTTCCGTCCCAGCCAGTCCCGGGAGGGTTGCAAAAGCCCCGCTGGCAGCACGCGGACGTTTTCCACCTTTCGTTTCCCGTCCAAGGTGCTGGATCGCAATCTGGGGTTGGAGGCAAATCTATCCCCGGATCCACTCCTGGCTGCTTCTCCCCACTCTCCCGCGGGTGCCTGGGCGTTTTGCATCTGTCTTGGGTGTAGGTTTGGGACACTTAGGGGAGTTTCCGAAGGAGGAGGGTCAGCTCTTGGGAGTCGCCCGACGGGTGACCCTGGTCACACTTGTTGCCCACAGCGCGGTGGCATAGGCAGTGGTGCTGAAAAAAAGCCCATTTCTCCTGGAATTGAGTCGTCAGTTGTGGCCGGGAGCGAAGAAGACAGACGTGGGTGCGGATGAGAGGCTAGGATTAAGCGGAGGCTGTGAGGTGCTGCAGGCAGAGAAGGGAGGGCGTGATGGTGCCCAGAGTGTGTGGAAGGGGTGAATGTTTGATTCCTTATTCTAAGGAGCTTCTCTTCATGATCATACATCAAACGACATGGAGATGGAAACCCAGAGGGTTCCCCATATTCGTGCGGAAAGACTGTTGTTTTTTATTTTGGTGTTTCACCAGGTTCTGCCCATTCTGTCTGCCAAATGTGCATTATATATATTTCTGCTAATTAAAAAGAAAAAGCAATAACTTAAAAGAATTAAAATACACCAGGAAATGTTTTAGCTTAATAATACACACAGTACACACAGTCTTAAAAAAAAAATCTCTTCCTTTTCCCCCTAATCATATAATATCTTAGTTTGGCATTGCAATTTAGGAGTGGGATTTGGAAGCATCAAGGAGGTAAACGGTCTTGGTGTTTTCCAGTGCTGCAGACAGGAAATCAGTGATGGGAAAAATCAGAAAGATGAGAAGAGAGCACAGAGAACTGGGGAGGAAAGGCTTGGACAGCTTCCTTCAGAGAGATAATGTGGAGTTTCTGAGTGATTTTCTGTTATTTTTGTTCCAAAGATGGCTTAATTTTAGATGATGACCTTTATTTTTCACTGAGACTCACTAAGCAGCTTGGAGGTGGGGTGAGGTGGCTAGACAGCAGATGACAGTAATTTCAGCTGTTATCAACATTTCTATTAAAATGTCTCAAAAAATTAAAGCCTTGAACACATGCTGTGCCATGCTTAGTTGATCAGTCGTGTGGGACTCTGTGGTCTACAGTCCAGACCCCGTGGACTGTAGCCATGAAACACATATCCAATGCTTATTTGAGATGAAGTTTCCTTTATGAATATCACATGTCAAAAGGTGTCTGCTAATTTGTAGTTTTATTTGAAGCAGGTGACTGTATCAGGAGGAAAATGTGTACATATCTGTGCATAGCAGGTTGAACCATTTGAAACTGCTGAAATGACCTGTACTTATGTGGAATCCCCACTTGGAGCCTAGGCTACAGTTACTTCATCAGGACCCTGACTTTCCTTCAAAGACGGAATCATTCAGAGTTATGCTGATTGAGGAGCGCTTTGTTACCTGCCATCATTACACAACACTCCTTACTTAGGTCTGGTGCTTCACATAGCTTTGTTTGCAAAGCTTCTTTCAGATGGGCAACAGATGATTTATTTTATGAACTCCAACTGTGGCGGTCCTACATTTAACTCACAGTGGTAGACAAGAGGGCCGAGTATGTAGTCATGTGAAAATTGACACTCTTTATTCCCTTCTTATTTTCAAGTAATTTCAGCTATCTGTATGATGTTTGGGTGCAGTTGCATAGGTATTTCTTATGTACTTACCTAAAAAGTGTTATTCAGATTGCTGCTGCTGCTGCTGCTGCTAAATCGCTTCAGTCGTGTCCGACTCTGTGCGACCCCAGAGACGGCAGCCCACTAGGCTCCACCATCCCTGGGATTCTCCAGGCAAGAACACTGGAGTGGGTTGCCATTTCCTTCTCCAATGCATGAAAGTGAAAATTGAAAGTGAAGTTGCTCAGTCGTGTCCGACTCTTTGAGACCCCATGGACTGCAGCCTACTAGGCTCCTCCATCCATGGGATTTTCCAGGCAAGAGTACTGGAGTGGGGTGCCATCGCCTTCTCCGGTTATTCAGATTAGGTTATAATTTTATTAAACACCAAAGTAATTTTGGGCTTCCCTCGTGGCTCAGCAGTAAAGAATCCACCTGCTAATGCAAGAGACGTGGATTCAATCCCTGGGGTTGGGAAGATCCTCTGGAGAAGGAAATTCCAGTATTCTTGCCTGGGAAATCCCATGGACAGAGAGGCCTGACCGGCCATGGAGTTGAAAAAAGTCAGACATGACTTAGCAACTAAATAACAACAACAACAACAAAGTAATTTTACTTATATTTGTATACTTTATAAAGTATACAAAGTATACTTTACTTGGATGGTAAATCAAGTATTCTGTCCGAGTTAATGATATTTTGAAGTGTCCCATCTTACAGACATTCTATTACCCCTTTTGGTTCAGTGTTGCCTTTCCAATCAAATACGCTGTAGTAAATGGCTTATTTTCCTTTTAGCAAGTGGAAGTCTAGTATCACTTGAATTTTCTAAAAATGAATCCATTAATGATATTTTGGAACAGCTGAGATAAATAATAAATGGATTTAGAGTCACCTCAGAGTATATGGGAATTTGTAAGAGAAACATAAATCCACTCTAATGGAGCAATTAGCTTTGTACAGAGCCTGTAGGTCTAAGGTGTGAGACAAGGTTTTAATTTTTTTTCCTTGATAATGTTCATTGTTGAAATGGAAAGAACATGTCATCTCTTGGCTGCACCTGTGATTGAGCCAGAATGGGTGACAATACTTTTGTTTTTCTTTTTTCAAGATATCAGAGATTGAATAACAAAATACAGAGAATACTTAATCATGAGTCCACTTTGGACACGGGCAAAAAGAAATGATAGAGCCATTGAGTGGTTTATTTGCCATCACGTTTTACCAGATAATTACTAATGTTTTACTTCGAGCAACAATGTCAGGAGTGCAAATTCACTTATAATACAGTCCCTTTATTGTAATGAATTTTTAGATAATTTGCTTGTGATATAGAGTGTTCTTGAGAACAGGAATAATACCTTAGCCTTCTTTATGAGCATTCAGATAGCTAGTTAAGTACCATCAACTCTTAGGAGTTCTGCAAATGTGTTCACTAGCACGTTAGACAGGTATACATTGTTAAATTAATTAGGAAGACTGCAGGCATTCTTTTATTCATTTTTTTTTTAAGGTTCTTGGCCCACCTCCTGTTTTTTTCCTCCTCCTATTGGAAACCCCAATAGTAGCAGAGAGCTGAGACCCACCCCCTTCTCCCTGAACCTCATATATGGTCCTGGATGCGACCTCATGGGCACACTTCTGGTTTAGGCTCTGGAGCTCTCACCAGGATAGCAGGCGGAGTCCAGACCACTTTTGCTGACCCCTCTAACCTCCCTTCTCTGTTGTTGGCAGTGGCGGCCCCTGATTTGCTGGATCCTAAGTCTGCTGCTCAGAACTCCAAACCCAGGCTCTCCTTCTCCACCAAACCCACCGTGCTTGCTTCCCGGGTGGAGAGTGACACGACCATCAATGTTATGAAATGGAAGACGGTCTCCACGATTTTCCTGGTGGTTGTCCTCTATCTCATCATTGGAGCCACCGTGTTCAAAGCCTTGGAGCAGCCTCACGAGATTTCCCAGCGGACCACCATCGTGATCCAGAAGCAGACGTTTATTTCCCAACATGCCTGTGTCAATTCAACCGAGCTGGACGAACTCATCCAGGTAAGGCACCCAGGAGTTGTTACTCCGTTTTCCCTGCGGGGAAGACAAGTAAGAAGAGGCAGTAACTCAGCATCTGCCTGTGGGGTCCTCTTCCTCTTTTCTCCTTAGCCTGGGCCTCTTTGGCCACCATTTCTTATTCTTGATATTGTGCTGCCTCTCTCTTCTATTGCTTGTCTTGTCTCTTCTCCTCCTTCTCCTTTATTTCTCCGTCTTGCTGCTCCTTCTCATCCCCTCCTGCCCTTGTGTTTCTCTCCTTCTTTCCTGTTGTCACATCCCTTCTTTCCGTTTGCCTTGTCTTGGAACTGCCAGTGAATGCCTGTGCACGTGGGGTCACCCTGCTGGAGGCCCTCAAGGCGAGAGGCCCCTTGCTGGCTGAGAAACTTGGCTGTGACGAATGAAGGGAAAACACGAGGCAGGAAAAGTGCAGTAATTGTGGCAGTGGCCGTGGTAGGAAAGAAAAGATGGGTTTGTGGTGCGACCCGCTTCAGGTGGGCACCCCTCATGGTCAACAAGCCGTAGCTCACTTCTTTAATCTCACCAAAGTATAACTCCAATAACTGGCTTTTTTAGGTGTCTGGGCAGAAGTGATTAATCATTGCTTCTCTAAACCCCAACTAAAAGCAATTTACTGCTAACACAGAAAAATGGAGTTTTTGAATAAAAAGTAATTTAATTTTAATTTACTCTATAATGGCAGAGTAGTATCCTTATGGAAAAACTTTTTTTTTTTTTTTTTTCAAAAAAATGTTAATCCCAAAATGATGTAAAAATTTCAGTTAGACTCCTTGGAGATGGCTATATTTTTGTTGTAGATTTCTTTTGTTTAAAAGAATACATTGGTCCAACCAAGAATCTTGGTCAAGATGAAAACCCTAGAATTTTATTTCAAGGAGAGATCTGACTGATAGTTGAACACATTTTAACGATATATATATTCATTTTTCTATGGAGCCTATTTTTCTTACCAGTTTTAAGTCAAATGAGATTGAAAACCATCTGTGAGTCATCAACTGAGCTGTTTCTTCCTCATGTTATGCTTGGTTTTTAACATCATTTGAGTGAGCTGGGATAGTCGATTGAGGGAAGAAATTATTAGTGATTTTTTTATCCAGTTTCTTGCTCTACGGCCTTTCTTCTCATATTCCCTCTTGCCATGGATCCCCAAATGTTACTTCTGTCTTTTATCACCCTATTTATAGAACACACACACAAGTTCTCATTCAAGTTTTGTTAAAAGCTATGAAAGCTAGTACGCTCTTTTCCTCATCTACCTCATTCAGCGCTTCTGCATCTCACCTATTGGACTTAAATTTTGGAAAGGTTCTTTAGCCACTAGATACTGAATTCCCTACTATTTGTAGATGATGGCACCATTTTCAGTATTGACAATGTACCTGCCAGAGAATATTGATTCAACCATCCCATTTCCTATTCCTGCATAAGATCATTTCCACTTCACTCTTGATTTGTGCATATTATCCGTAGTGGTACTAAAAGTCTTTGAAGAATCCCCACTTCCCTTGAGTTTTAGAAGAGCTCCTGGTTATTTTGGCAGAAGGAACATGAAGTTGTGGTAAAAATCTAAACTTTGGGATTGGATAAGATGTATTAAACTCCATTTGAGTACTTTACTAGAGGTGTTATCTTGAACAAGTAATTTTCCTCTCTAATTCTTAATCTGTCTAGAATGAAGGAAGAAAAGCTATCAAACAGGTTGCTGTGAGGAGTAATGAGATACTCCATGCAAGGCATTGAGATGCTCAAGAAGTGTTACGTTTGTTTGCTGTTGTTGTTATTTTTCCTTCCCTGCTTATCTTTTAATTGGGTGGAAGCATCTGTTTCAGGTAGTTGCATTCTTACCTTCTCCAGAGAGATTGTTTGTCTTTGGCAGAAAAAGAAAATGTTACTTTTTTTTTTTTTTGGAATAAACACAAATGGAGCTCAGTATATGGCCTAATTTTTATTTCTTTCTGCTATCCACAGGCAATCCATTTTAGCCTTATTGATATTCACTGCTGATTGAGTATTTTTGCTTCTCAAAAAATCTTAAGGATTTTGGTGCTTATTCAGTACTTTTAAATGCAGAGGTTGCATGTTATTTATAGTCATATCCATCACCTTTCTAACCCTGTGGTTTAAATAAATTGTTTTTCTCTCTTTGAATATAACTTCTTATCAGAGAAATCTTTGTAATGGCATGGCTCCAAGGGTCAAGATCAGTGTCTAAATAGGGAGGAAAGTGAATGAGCCAGGAATCGTATATTAGAATTACATTTCATTTGTGTGATTCTCATAAATTTCCAAGTGTTTTCCCCATGTTTGTTTTCCTTTTTACTCCTGCCTTAAAGCCTCATGAGTAGTCATATTAAGCAGTCATATTGCAGCTCTAAGGATTAGAAAACTAAGACACAGAAAGCCCCATTGACTTACTCTGGACAGTATCATTAGGATCAAAGTTCAGGTCTTCAGATCTGGTTTTATTCCTAGGCATTTGCACTCTTCCATGGCTTTCAGTGCTAAAGGTGAAACAGGTGATAGTAGTTCAGGCCTAGTGCTGATAGAGAAGGAATTCTGGATTCTTTTTGTAATGAGTGGGAAAGGAGGAGGAAGTGGATAGTAAGACAGTAAGACCAACATCAGTTAACCTTAGGTTACCTACAGTTAACCTAATCTTTGTTGTTATTGTTCAGTCACTAAGTCATGTCCGACTCTTTGTGACCCCATGAACTGCAGCATGCCAGGCTTCCCTGACCTTCACTATTTCCTGGAGTTTGCTGAAACTCATGTCCGTTCAGTCAGTGATGCCATCCAACCATCTCATCCCCTATCACCTACTTCTGCTCCTGCTCTCAGTCTTTCCCAGCATCAGGGTCTTTTGCAGTGAGTCGGCTCTGCCTCAAGTGGCAAAGTATTGGAACTTCAGCTTCAGCATCAATCCTTCCAGTGAACACCCAGGACTGATCTCCTTTAGGATTGACTGGTTGGATTTCCATGCAGTCCAAGGGACTCTCAAGAGTCTTCTCCAACACCACAGTTCAGAAGCATCATTTCTTTGAGGCTCAGCCTTCTTTATGGTCCAACACTCATATCCATACATGACTACTGGAAAAACCATATCTTTGACCAAATGGACCTTTGTCAGCAAAGTGATGATTTTTTTTTTCTATTAATTACATCTCTGAGTGGGCCATTGCAACCTCATTCCACGCGGCGGTTGTGTCACAGGGTAGCCTAGGCTTGGGGGCAGGGGGGAAGGGGAGATAGGGGGATGCCGCCTTAACACACATGAGAACAACTTCCTCTTCTCTTTTGATTCCCAACATGTGTGTTCCATCTAAGTGCTGTTTTTGGCACAGGCCCTCTAAGGCAAGATTGAGGTGGCGGCAGAGATATCAAGACAAAGAGATCTAGTCTGGGATGAAATACTTTGAAAACTTTGATTTTTCAACTTTCTTTACATTTGTTAGTTTGATATCAGTACAGAAAAATATATGGAAACATCTTTAAATTTCAAGAGTCATGAATACATTTATAATAGCCAAAATTTAATGAGTAATTTCTATGTGCAAGGCAATGTTCTAACTCTTTATATGTGTTATCTCCTTTAATTCTCTTAAACAACTCTATGAGGAATGTGCTTTATTATGTATATTTAACTTATGTGAAACTGAATCAGAAGGAGCTAATTTTCTAAAAGTTAGACTGTACTGTTAGTCAAAGCTAGATGGACAGACTCCAGAACCTATGCTTTTAGCTCTTGAATTTACTGCCTCTTAAAACAGGTAATAAGAATTAAAGTTTGCTGCAAAGTTCTCTATCATTTTATTTAGTAAAGTGTAATGAATATCAAATTATAGTCCTCTGTATGCAGTGATTTATATTCTATAACATAGCTTTCTCTCCATATACATAGAGAATATATAATCTGTATTTTAATATTCTTTTTGGACAACACTGTTTGAATGTTGTTGTAAGCCAGTAGAGACATAGTTATATTAGATATGTGAAAAAAAGTAAAAGTTTTAGTTACTCAGTCCTACTCTTTGGGACCCCATGGGCTGTAGCCCACCAGGCTTATCTGTCCATGAAATTTTTCAGGCAAGAATCCTGGAGTAGGTTGTCATTCTCTTCTCCTGGAGATCTTCCTGACCCAGGGATCAAACCTGGGTCTCCTGCATGGCAGGCAGATTCTTTACTGTCTGAGTTACAGGTTGTTGTTGTTCAGTTGCCAAGTTGTGTCCAACTCTGCTTAATCCCATGGACTACAGCACGCCAGGCATGTCTGTTCCTCACCATCTCCTGGAGTTTGCCCAGGTTCACGTCCATTGAACTGGTGATGCCATCCAACCATCTCATCCTCTGTTGCCCTCTTCTCCATCTGCCTTCATTCTTTCCCAGCATCAGGGTCTTTTGCAATGAGTCAGGTATTTGCATCAGGTGGCCAGAATATTACAGCTTCAGCTTCAGCATCAGCCCTTCCAAAGAGTATTCAGGTTTGATCTCCTTGCTGTTCAAGGGGCTTTCAAGAGTCAGCTCCAGCACCACAGTTCAAAAGCATCAATTTTGCAGCACTTAGCCAGAGAAGGCAACAGCACCCCACTCCAGTACTCTTGCCTGGAAAATCCCATGGATGGAGGAGGCTGGAAGGCTGCAGTCCATGGGGTTGCCAAGGGTCAGACACAACTGAGCAACTTCACTTTCACTTTTTGCTTTCATGCATTGGAGAAGGAAATGGCAACCCACTCCAGTGTTCTTGCCTGGAGAATCCCAGGGATGGTGGAGCCTGGTGGGCTGCCGTCTCTGGGGTCGCACAGAGTCGGACACGACTGAAGCGACTTAGCAGCAGCAGCAGCAACAGCCTTTATTGTCCAGCTCTCACATCCATATGTGACTACTGAAAACTTAAATTAGATGTATCTGGTTTTGATCTAGTTATTTCCATGTTTGCTGAATCAATTATGAGATTTAAAAAAAGGGCAAAATTTTTTGATCTATACATTGATTAAAAACTATTTCATGGGATATTTGACTTTTGTTTTACCATTTGAGCTCTACCCTCTGTGAGGTAGGTGAGGAAGGTATTCATTCTATCTGCTCTTTGGGTGAAGAAACAGACACATTTAACATGTGTAGGTCATGTAGTAGCCTCAGATCTAAGTCTTGGAGTTTTCCTGTTGGGGGGATTATATTCTCTGCATGGTTCCCTCCTTTCAGTTTTGTTCTTATGGATTCATTCAGTGGTGTTTATTGAGCACTTCCACCGTGTTGACCTTTGTGCTGGATATTGAGCCAAGTAAAGTGATGGAAATAACTTGGCTTCTCTTAAGATCCTCTCTCCTCCAGAGTCAATGGAGGAGACTGTTACGAACTTAATCAGGAGGTAAGTACTTACAGATTGAAGCTGAGCTGCTGAGGAAGAAATTAACCACCCAGTGAGAGTGGAGAAGACACAGAAGTAGTGAAAGGGAAACTGGATTTTCATTGTGGAATCAGAGCTCTCTGGAGGAAACCTGGGGATCAGCAGACGTTTGAGGCAGAAGGCATGGTGTAACTGGATTGTCCGGGTGTGAGGGGCGGCATTATGAGCAACTCCGGCAGAGCAGAGCAAGGCCTCTTGTTCCATATGAAGGAGGTGGGCTTTATCCGAGGCCTGGTCCCCTCCTTCTGGAGGAGGAGTGCCACCGAGGGCATTGGCTGGGTACCAGGGGATGCCTGGAGCTACCTGCCTTAGAATGCCAACAGACTAGACTTAAAAAAAAGAAAAACTTTGTTTTATATTAATTCTACTATCATTATTAGTTCACAAGTATTTATTAAATTCCTCTATGTGCATTGTCCCAGGCACTGAAACACAGTAGAGAATAAAACGTGAAAATTCTTGCTCTGGGTGAGCTTGCATTCTCCTAAGGGAAGAGAGTTTATTAGGGAGTGATAAGTCTCAAGAGAAAAACATAAGAGTGAAGAGGGATAGGAAATGTTGGATGGTCCTGGTGATGAATGTTAGATAAGGTCACTGAAGAAGCTTCATGGATAAGGTGACTTTTAATGAGGGAATTAACTCAGGGGCCATCTGGGGAATAACACTCAGCAGAGGGCTCAGCGTATCCCAGAGATGAGAGCGTCCCTTGCGTGCAGAGGAGCAGCTGGGATGCTGGGAGGGCATGGTAGAGAGGCATGTCAGGCAGGTATTGATGGCCAAGTCCTGTAGGGCCTTGATCATCAGGAGTTTGGCTTTTTTGGTACAGATGAGTGTCCTCTGGCGTGTGTTTCACCAGGATCCCTCTGGCTGCTGACTTGAAGATAGACTGCAGGAGGCGATGGGCAGAAACTGAGAAAGCTTATCAGGGATAAGGGGAGCTTGAAATACGGTGGTTGTGGTAAAGGTTGTAAGATATGGTTAGATTCTAGATATGGTTTGCAAGGCTAGCCAGTGAGACTTACTCACGGACAAGATGGGCAGGGCAAAGGTGAGGCGTTAAAGATAACCCCAATATTTTTGTCCTGAGGAACTAAGAGAAGGCAGTTTTCATTTTTCTGAGGTGAGGAAGGTGCTGGGGGAGCTTAGTTTGGGCTCTGAGAGTGTCCATTAGACAGACTTTGGTTACTGAAGAAGAGCTGTACGTGTGTGCACCCTAAGTCACCTCTGTCAGGTCTGACACTTGGCGACCCTGTGGGCCGTGGCCCGCCAGGCTCCTCTGTCCAGCTTCTCCAGGCAAGAATACTGGAGTGGGTTGCCATGCCCTCCTCTAGGGGATCTTCCCAAGCCAGGGACTGAACCCACCACTCTTATGTCTCTTGCATTGGTAGATGGGTTCTTTACCACTCGTGTCAAAGAAGGTTCATGGGACCCCCAGTAACAGTGCGGGAACATGGCTCAGTACTGCAGCGCCCACAGTCCATGCCAGGCCATACTCTTTCCTTGGATCAAGAACCCCCTGTGTGTGCTTAGAACGCCATGGGACCAGGAAGACCAAAACGGCATCTTGACTGGAGTTTCCCATCCCCTGCTGGCCACTTCAGCATTTTCTTGCCACATCGTCAGCCTCGGTGGCACCGCTTTCCAGGAGACTCTCTGAGACCAGGTGCAAATCATCTGTCACACTGTTATCCACAAATAAAGCCGACAAGCTGGTGCTCACCTCCCTGAAATGCCTCAAGCCGTGGTTATAAAACAGCACTCTTGATTGGTGTGTCTCATGCCTTTACCAGGGGACGGTGTTGTGTGGTTATTTTAGCCCAACGGCTCAGGCCAGTTCCTGCCCAGCCAACTTAAATCTGAGATGCCTGTGAGCACATCCCAGGGTTGATGTTGTGTGGGATGCTGGAGATGTGTTGGCCTTTGGGGGAGGGGTCAGGAGGAAGATACCTTTTGGAACTCATCTTTATGCCAAAACCATTTGAAGTCAAGACTTTGGATAAAATCACCTGGGGAATGGGTGTAGGTTGAGATGAGCAAAGATTATAGTAAACTCCCAGGAGAACGTCAACATGTCGAGGTTGCTAAGAAATAGATCCCAAATTTACGTGAATGATTGATTTACAACCTAAGATTTCAAGGATGTTTCCCTCATTTTAGCAACGTGTATCACCCCATTCCTCCACGGTTTCATGTTTCTTTGTGTAGGGACCCTTTAAAGAAACATGTAAAAAGTGGTCTCTAATCATGGGAGCCACTGAAAATGTTTGAATGGGGGAGCAATTATGTTTGGAACTGTGGCTCTCTTAATGGCAAATAGGATAGTTGGGCATATGAAAAATGCACTTAGACCTGATTGTATGTGGTGGTGAGTGATACTACATGGTTCTACATATAGTATTGTGATTCACACCATTCTGTATACAGTTAGGGTTAGGGTTAGGGTTAGGGTTGTATAAGCATCCAGGTATATAAAATATTTGGCTTCCGTTTAGGGGATGAACCCACTTCTCTTGCATCTCCTGCATTGGCAGAAGAAATCTTTACCACTTTACCACTGTGCCACCTGGGAAGCCCGATATATATTATACACACACACATATGTTCATCTTTGATCATTTTATTTATGGATACAGTATCATGTTGTCCAGAAAGCATCTAAAACGGCTGTCTTTTCTTTCGGATGAATTTTGACTTTAGAGCATGATTTTAACAAAAAAAATACCCCCCAAATATTTAAACATCCCATAAATACTTTTGGGTTAATCTCTGGAGAAGGCACTTTTAGATAGCATAATGTGTAAACTTCTAGTTGCTGTTCGTTGTTCAGTCATTCAGTGATGTCCAACTCTTTGTGACCCCATGGACTACAGCACACCAGGCTGTCCTTCACTATCTCCAGTTCGCTCAAACTCATGTCCATTGAGTTGATGATGTCATACAACCATCTCATCTTCTGCCATGCCCTTCTCCTTCTAGTAGCACGGATTATTTTACCAGAATATCTAGGAGTTATTTAAAAACCTGGGCTTCAAGGGTGAGGATTCCTCAGGAGCACTGTCTTCACAGTTATAAGAAGGAATAAGGTATCAAGGGTGATACAGAAGTCTTAAGGAAAACCTTGTCAATTTCCAGTTTTCCTGGGATTTCCTGGAATTCTGTCATTTGCTACTTTCTTAGTGAGATGTGTTTGCCTCCCATCTCTCCCTATATTTTAATGCTATCTTGACTTTCAGAGTGAAAGCATTGAAATGGAAAACTTTTTTTCCGTGTGTAAGTACATTAAGTAACAACTGAGATATTTTCATTCACTGTTTTCTAATTACACTTAAGTTTTTGTATAAAGCATAAAAGTAGTTGTCAGAAAAATATTTTATCTCCAAAGGATATATGAAAATTAAGTAGTTAATATTTGTTAAAAGATTAGTAAGGTACTATATGAATATTATATATCAATAAAATATGACCCAAACTGATATGATTAAAAAGGAATATTTTCAAATAATAATGGCATGATTTGATAGCTAGAATGGTTATTGGAGAACATGAGAAATTCTTTTGCAAATACATTGTAATACATTTAAAAATAGATTTTGGCTGACAATTTATTTGGGCTAAACTAAAAACATGACTTAAATGTAAAGCTCAAATAGTATTAGAGTGAAGCTTGACTAGAATATATCTGTCAATATCAATTATGATGGTGGCTGTAAAATTCTTAGAGTTGTATATCTACATTTTCATTTTGTCATATATTTGAATACTATTTTTCATGTTAAGACATATTATATTACTTAATTCACACAGCCCCTGACATGTATATTTTAGTTCACATTTGTACAATGAGGAAACTGAGGCACAGACAGATTAAGTGCCTTGTAGTTCAGGCAGAGACAGAATGGTACCTTGATTAGATTCTTCCTTGTGACTCCATCTCCAGGGCCTTTTGCTGAGATGGTTACTCAAGACTGTGTGTAGCATAATGTCTAGTGATAGTAAATACCCAATGAGTATTTAGTTCAAGGGTGGTGGACTATGTTGTGCTTAGTCACTCAGTTATGTCTGACTCTGCAACCCCATGGACTGTCGCCCCCCGGGCTCCTCTGTCCATGGGATTCTCCAGGCAAGAATACTGGAATGTGTTGCCATGCCCTCCTCCAGGGGATCTCCCCAACCCAGGGATCAAACCCAGGTCTCCCAAATTGCAGGCAGATTCTTTACTGTCTGAGCCACCAGGGAAGCCCAAAAATACTGGAGTGGGAAGCCTGTCCCTTCTCCAGACTTTCCCGACCCAGGAATCCAACCGGGGTCTCCTGCATTGCAGGTGGGTTCTTTACCAGCTGAGCTACCTTGGAAGCCCTAGTTCAAGAATACATCTTTTAAAGAAGTAATTTGATTTTGTTTGGTCAGGAAGCAGAGAGGTTATTCTTCATCATCCCCTTTTGTAGATAAGGAAACTGAGGCACAGAATGTCTAACTCCAGGTTACTCAGCCTTTTTTGGCTTAAGGTGCTGACAGTGGCGTAACGAGCATTAGAATTGCAGAGTTGTCCTTCTGGTGATTCTGTAGTTTGTTTCCATTGTTCCAAATGCCTTTTCGAAAGCAACATTATTTTCTTGTGTGTTCTCACCCTGGGCCCCGGTTTTATCCAGTCCTGCAAACTAAATCAGATTTCTGACTTGTGCACCAAGGATACACTGTCTTCATTTGAAGTTGCTAGTGCATCTGTGCACTCCATGCTGTACTTAGATCAGCAGCAGAAGGTACAGCAGGTCTGTAAGTGTGAAGGCAAGAGGTATGCTTGTGGAAAGCTAGAGTACAATTATAAGGCCACAACGAGCAGCTAAAATATAATGCAGAAACACGTGGTTGGGCGCAAGTCATGCTGAAGCCTGAGCAGGTGAGGTAAGTCAGGGAAGGTGATTTAGAGCTGGTGAATTCTTACCTGGAAGGAGGAGGTAGACAGAAGTGAAAAGTGGAAAAGCAGAGGGAAATAATTGCAAGAACAGACTAAGTTAACATTCTGTCTGTAGGATTATAGCACTTGCATCCCTTTCTTGATTTCTAACATTCACAATAGTATCTTGTACAAAATCCAGATGATTCCAGTAGATATCAAGAAGAAGGTAACAATCTGAAATCCTTCCCCCCAGAGTTGGCCAAGACCTCTCTTTAGGCATTATATACAAATGGAATAGACTGGTGTGTGTGTGTGTGTGTGTGTGTATGCACACATATGCGTATGTCCATGCAGAACTGTACACACAAGGGATCACATAGGCATGCCATTTTGCCATTTCTATTTTTTGCTCACCATTGTGTAGGGGGCAATTCAGGAATATTCCAAGTCTTCACGTTAGATTTCGTCTGAAGGGTTTTGACATAGAAGACCTAACACAGAGTGCTACCCGCCCCCCCAATGTCCCTTGTGGTGGGGGATTTAAATTCTCTTTTGGTCCTTTGGTCCAAATGCTGCTGCTGCTAAGTCGCTTCAGTTGTGTCCGACTCTGTGTGACCCCATAGACGGCAGCCCACCAGGCTCCCCCGTCCCTGGGATTCTCCAGGCAAGAACACTGGAGAGGGTTGCCATTTCCTTCTCCAATGCATGAAAGTGAAAAGTGAAAGTGAAGTCGCTCAGTCGTGTCTGACTCTTAGCGACCCCATGGACTACAGCCCACCAGGCTCCTCCGCCCATGGGATTTTCCAGGCAAGAGATGGTTCATTCTTTTCATAAGTAATGTGTAGAGGAAACTGAAGTATTGACTGAAGGGTTCGAGTACGGAGTATTGAAGAGTATGCCTGTGGCATTGCAAGAGAGAACTACTCCTCTCTTCCAGATCTTGGAGTAGTAGAACTGCTACATCCTGAAATGTTTTCATCTCAGGAAATGAACAATGGTTCTTTTTAGCCATTAAACTGGGAGCCTCTGGTCTAAACTCAGAGGCATGGCCCCATTCATTCCTATTTTGTTAATTTTAAGTATTCACATAGATTAGATAATATCCTTTTCAGTAAGGGAATGAGATGATGTTTTCTATCTTTTTCAGCTGTTTCCCTACCTTTTATTTTTATGAACATTTGAATAATAAAAATCTGTCATGGATCTAATATCCATAAGCTTCACTTATCTAAACTCTTTGAATTTAGCTGTATTTCATCCTATACCTTGTCTTGAAATATGTATTAGTTTCTATTCAATAAAGTTTTTCCTTTCATTTGCTCTTTTATAGAATTACATCCCTTAAGTTTTAAGCCATTTGCCTAGTGAATTTTGCAAACAAAGAAATGTAATTCCCTTCTAAAGAGAGGGACACTGTCTTTTTTATTTTCATCCCCTATCGCATCTAAATTCATTCTCACTCAGCTTGTATGCTTTTATAATTCTTGACGATGTGTCTTGGGTCTTTGACTTTCTGGTAGTCATGATTTTTCATCTTTTCCTTAGCTTACAGCGTCTCCTAGATGATTTTACTTTTCCTTTTTGAAGGATAAGCTAACATTTTGATAAGTGTCAATTAAATCTGTGGGCAGTATTCCAGAAGAGGAGGAATCATAATGTAGCACAAGAGTGGCTGTCGGTTTTGATTCTTTCTCTGTCCGTTTTTTCCCCTTCTGTTTTACTTCTGTTACCTGTCTAGTAATGCCTAGCGTTTGTATGCTGGCATTGTTGAATGATGCCTTCAGGCAAAGAATCGCAGTGACTTGAGGCTTCCTCTAGGTTACTGAAAACACTATTTGGAAAGGGTGCATGCATGCATGCTCATTTGCTCAGTCGTGTCCGACTCTGTGACCACATGGACTGTAGCCCATCAGGTTCCTCTGTCCGTGGGGTTTCCCAGGCAAGAATACTGAAGTGGGTTGCCATTTCCTCCTCCAGGGGATCTTCCCAACCCAGGGATCGAACCTGTGTCTCCTGCATTGGCAGGCCGATTCTTTACCACTGAGCCACCTTGGAAGCCCATTTGAAAAGGGCAACCTAGGTTATTTTCTCACAAGTCCATTAGTTTTCACTTGACAAGGATGAGCTTCAATTCTCATTCGTGTGCCTCTTCACCCAGGCATGCGAGATTTTAAAAATTTAATTGAACATCAGGCATTTCACAATCCTAAAGATCATAGTAGTACTTCCACACTTTGACATTTCCCTTTTTAGTGTAAAATTAAAACTGCAGAACAGATACCTTCAAACAGATTTAATCCTTTCAGATATATATTTATTGTATCTACATTTCTAAACTATTAAAGCCTTTCCTTTTAGATCTGTAACCAAATGTATGCATTTTTACAAAGAATGTTTGTTTCTCAGTCTTTAGTACATACTCTTCTTTTTATGACTTCTTACATTTTACTAATTAGTTTCTCTCTATGTCCTTATGTACTCCCGTATAATAGCTGTTTGATTGGTGAAGGCTACTTTCTTTATGCACAACTGCTTTATTTCCCCTCTATGATTAGTTATCTTGCATAGGTGTTCAAAAATATACTGTGCTTTCATTCTGTTCTGCTTTTAATTTTTCTCAGAAGACTCCAGTTTATTTAGAATTTGTTGTTATATGCGAGAGAGCTCCAATTAGTCCTCAGTCTATAATGATGTTTTGTGAAAGTGCCAATATTTGCAGAGTGTTAAGTTTAAAAATGGCTTCCCAGGTGGCTCAGGTAGATTAGCAGGTAAAGAATCTACCTGCTAATGCAGGAGACACAGGAGATGCAGGCTTGACCCCTGGGTTGGGAAGATCCCCTGGAAAAGGAAACGGCAACCTACTCTAGCAATCTTACCTAGAAAATCCCACAGAGAGAGGAGCCTCGCTGGCTACAGTCCATGGGGTCACAAAGAGTTGGACTTGACTTAGTTACCGAGCAGCAACAGCAGCAGCCAGCAAGCAAGTTTAAAAATATGTGCTGCTTTTTAGGGGTACCTAAGAAATCGCAACTTACCAGAAACTTATAGAAGTAAGTTATGTTCTCTGGTGGTGTGACCATGAAGGGAACTCTGGGCAATAAGTAAAGTGACGAATGTGAGCACTTTGGACAAGGTGAAGGACCACAGTAGACACTGTCATACAACCAGGTTAGTTGCAGTGGTGCACATTTCAGTAAAAAGAATTTTTAATTCTTAAATGTTCCCTTTTTAGGGTCCCCACATAGTTTCTTGGCTATTGTAAAACCTCTTTTCTCCAGTTATGCATCTATTGTTATTTTGCTAAAACTCACTTCGAGGAATATGGGGGGTCATCAGAACTCATAAGCTAAAACAGGGCATATTCCTTTTGGGCAAATGAAAAGTTCTCCTTTCCTGTCACTGTTATTCATATATATAGAGAGAGGGTGATTTAAAAACATTTGATTTAAGTGACAGATATGGTAAAAGGAGCTCCTCTCTCCTTGACACCATGTACATTTGGCCTAAGAGGACTCTAATGGTGCGAAGGAAGCAGAGTCTGAGATTCGTGGGTGAGGAGACACTGGCCTGTGTCTGTTTAGATATTTTGGTGTAGTTCTGAGAGCAGAGGTGCCTCGCTTCTCCTCCATGTTTGAAGGGGCATCCTTAGGGAGGTTTTGTGTTAACCAAGAGTCGCGTGTGTCTGTGGTTCTGTGTGTGTTTCCAATAAGGTGACAGTGTAGTCAGGATTCACTAACAGATTTCCAAGCAAGGCAAGGCCAAATGGGTTAGAAAGGAGAAGCATTGTTATTAGATGGTAGAGTTCTTATGTTTTATTTTCAGGGGGAATAAAGGGAAGGTCTTATTTTCTTTAAAATAGCCCTGGAGATGAATACAAATTATGTTCTTTAGTGGGCAGCGTATTTTCACATGGCAGCATCCAGATGTTTCTTGAGCAAAGAAGCAGCTGGTGAATATGGCAGAAATCTCCTTGGCTTTGACTTTAGAGCCTGCTCGGGCAATTGTGCCATTTTCTGGTAAAACAGAGTTTACAATGTTAATTGCATATCAGTCCATAAGGAAATTTAAAGGTTTCTGGGTGCAGTTCTGAAGATCTTGTTGGGTAAGGGAGGGGTTGGTGAGGAGTTCTCTGAACATCTGTTTTACCCTTGCTTCTCAGAAGGTGAGGCAGGCTGCTGCTCTTCTCCATCTGTCCCAGTGGATGCACAAATCAAGAACATATCAAAAATGGAGACATTTATTCCCAGGTTTTATGAAAAATTTTTATAAGACAGAATTATATTTTGATTAGTCAACTTATCACTCATATAGGAGAAAAAGAATTGATTTGTAGCATAGTTTTGTGAACTGGAATTTTTTTGACATTTGGGCACACACTGAACATCCTGAGTTCTCTCTTTCTGAATCCTCAGTTCAGTTCAGTCGCTCAGCTGTGTCCGACTCTTTGCGACCCCATGGACTGCAGCACGCTAGGCTTCCCTGTCTATCATCAACTCCCTGAGCTTGCTCAAACTCATGTCCATCGAATTGGTGATGCCACTGAATCCTCACTGGGAAATATTTTTGCATTCATCTGTCACGTTCAATGGAGAAGGCAATGGCACCCCACTCCAGTGCTCTTGCCTGGAAAATCCCATGGACAGAGGAGCCTGGTAGGCCGCTGTCCATGGGGTCGAGAAGAGTCGGACACGACTGAGCGACTTCACTTTCACTTTTCACTTTCATGCATTGGAGAAGGAAATGGCAACCCACTCCAGTGTTCTTGCCTGGAGAATCCCAGGGATGGGGGAGCCTGGCGGGCTGCCATCTATGGGGTCACACAGAGTCGGACACGACTGAAGTGACTTAGCAGCAGTAGCAGTCATGTTCAGACAGCATACCAGCTCTTAGAGACACCTGAAGTAACATGATGTAAAGATCTACCCATCTAAAGGAATTAGTTAAAATGCACTTGCATTCTGCAGCAGTGTTTTTTAAAAGCTGTGGTTTTAAGCAAGAGGGATCATCGACATAGAGCTATACTGACAGAGTGCTCTCTTGAAGCTGCTACACTAGTGGGAAGTGGCTGAGAATAAAGAAGCAGCTGAACAAGATAATTTCAGGAAGTGCAAATATTCTGAAGACCAAAGAATGACCCAGTGTGATAGGGGAAGGGCTCCTCTAGAAGGGCTGTGTTCAGATGAGTTTTCTCTGAGATGATGCCAATAAGATGAGGTTTGAATGAGGGAGTCAGTCATGTAGAGATCTTGGGAGGAAGTGTTCCAGGAGGAGTTGGCAGCAAATGCAAAGGTGAAGAGCATCCTTGGTGTGTCCTAGGACCTATGCAAGCACTGGCGTGGGTGGGCCATTGTTTGTGAGTTGAGGGAAGCCGGACAAAGCTTTCTGCTGCTGCTGCTGCTAAGTCGCTTTAGTCGTGTCCAACTCTGTGCGACCCCATAGACGGCAGCCCACCAGGCTCCCCCATCCCTGGAATTCTCCAGGCAAGAACACTGGAGTGGGTTGCCATTTCCTTCTCCAATGCATGAAAATGAAAAGTGAAAGTGAAGTCGCTCAGTCATGTCCGACTCTTAGCGACCCGTAAATGGTCTAGGTTTTACGTGCAATGGAAATCAACAAATAAAAAATTAAGAAAGAAACAAATGTAATTATGTCATAATAGTGCTAGGCAAATAATACAGTGATTTGTTAGGGAGATTTAATCAAATAAAATTTGAAAGATTAGTTGGATAAATTTTAATGAAAGTTGATTTTGTGAAGAATTTTAAGTAAGGGGGAACAAATGAGGTTTGGGCTAGTAGGAGAGGAGAAAGTCCTTCAGGAAGACATGTTAAAGGGTGATGATCCTGGTAATGTGTGTACTTTTGGGGAAGATAGGGGAGGACAGATGACTAAGGGTTCTGAAGCTGATACTAGATATTCAGCATAGTGTGTGTAAGATCCATTGGGAAGAAGATCATTTCAATGAGCAGAGTAATTGCTAGATGGTTTGTATGAGCTCTGTGTGGCAGAAGCCCTTTATTTTGTTTTTATTTTATCAAAATACATCATAATCTCTATTGTAAAATATAAGATGTATATTTATTGCTTAAAATTTTTTTTTATTTAAAACTTCCCACAATGGTGATATTTCTGGTCATGTTACAGCTTACATGCTACCATAAAAAATTGTATAATTACTTTTTCCTTGATAAATATCAATGTTCTTTTTTTTTTCCCTCTGGTTAATAAGTTCCAAAGCTTCACACCAGTTTTCATTTTTCATTTCTGGAAGATGTTTATCAGATGATGACATTTGGCTCCTAATTTGAGCAGGCCTGAAGAATCTATTTCTTGAGGTTCGTTTTAAATAAATTGGTTTAATTAAAATTGTGAATATTGGTATCATTCCTGGGACATATTTTTCGTGGACAGCCATACGGTGCTGTCTGTATGCATTATGCAAAAATAATGCAAAACTCATTTTTTTGATAAGACAAGACTTCCTGCTTTATTCTCCTTTTGTTAGTACCTCACGGTCTTATTATTTCTTGATCCATAGAGAACTTGTGTGTATGTTTGTATGTTTGTCTGTGTGTTTTATGCCCTGTGATTCTTCCCTTATGCAGGATTAAATTGCTTCAGATAGCCTTCTTCCTTGAGCAAAAAGAAAAAAAAAAGTTAATCTCATTATTAACCAAACTGCAATGTGTGTCTTTGAGTCTCAAAATACAGAGAACAAGCAAAAGTGGTAACTTTTATATCTGAAAGTCAGGGAATCTCTGAAAAACATCAGATTTTTCTAATAAAAAACATCAAATTTTTTCATAATGTATTTTGAATTAATTGCATACAACATTTTAAGGAATAAACTTGTTGAATTTGGAACTTGGAATCTACATTGCCTAGTCAAACTCTGTCATTTTAGAAGTAAACAACAAAAAAACAGTTCAATAATTTTTCTAAGAGCCTGCTACCAGTTAGGAACAGAACGATATTGGATCCATGAATTCAAACTCCCTAAAACTTTCCCCACCTCCCAATTTATCCTTTTTCTTTTTCTCTTATAAATATCAGCATCTTTCTAGGATCAGAGCTGATAGACTAACATTTTTTATTTTGTTGAAATAAATAATCCATATATTTTGCTTTTGCCCTCTGTTTCTAGTTTATTTATTTATTTTTTTAAATTAATTAATTTATTTATTTTTAATTTTTACTTTACAATTCTGTATTGGTTTTGGCATAGATTGACATGAATCCACCACAGGTGTACATGCGTTCCCAATTTTCATACAGATATGACTCATTATTTGCGCCTATCCATTGCTTACTGCCTCTTACAGAGTGAATGAATGAATGAGACTGTGATTTAAAATTGTATTTTATAATATGTAATTTTTATATCCTTATTGTCTCAGTTTACAATATATCATGAATCTATATCTATATCTCTCACTATAGGTTTATGAAATCCTTTTAAATGGCATTTTAGTATGCTATTTTATGGAAGTATCATACTCTGTTACGAGTATTCTCCTATTTCAGGGACTTCATCTTTTATTATTATTTCTTTATTGTAGTAAAAAGCACATAGCCTGAGATCTGCCCAGTTAACCAATTCTTAGATATGAAGTGCAGTGTTGTTAACTGTAAGTACAGTGTTGTTCAGCAGACCGCTGAGCTCTTGCGTCATGTGTGACTGAGGCTCTGTATCTATTAGAAAAGCACCTGCACTTGTCCCCTCCCCCAAACCCTGACATCACCATCCTACTTTCTGCTTCTGTTGTTTGACTACTTCGGATACCACATGTAAACGGAATCGTGAAGTATATGTCCTCCTGTGACTAGTTCATTTAACTTAGTGTAATGTCCTCAAGTTTCATCCAAGTTGTTGCATGTGAAAAAAAGCCTTTCTCTTTGAAGGCTGAATAATATTTCATTGTATGTGTATACCACTTTATCCCGTTATCCATTCCTCCATTGATTGACATTTAGATTGTCTTCACCTCTTGACTCTTGTGAACAATGCTACGATGGCTAGCATCATCTTTGAGAAACTGTTTTGTATTGCTTTGGTTGAATATTCAGAGGTGGAATAACTGGATCATAAGCTAGTTCAGTCTTTACTTTTCGAGGACTATCCATACTATTCCCTATAGTAGCTGCACCGGCACTGTCTTACATTCCCACCAAAAGTGCCCAAGTGTTGCAGTTTCTCCACATTACTGGCAACACTTTTTTTTGTTCTGTTTTTTTGCTTGTTTGTTTTATAATGGCCATCCTAACAGGTGTGAGCTTATATTTCATTGTAGTTTTGATTTGAATTTCCATGATGAGTAGTGATGGTGAGCATTTTTCATGTTATCTCTTAGCCATTTGCATATCTTTTCTGGGAGAATGTCTGTTCAAGTTTTTTGCTTACTTAAAATATTTAAATTTATGTATTTATTTTGCTATTCAGTTGTAGGAGATCCTTATATATATTGGACATTTACCCCTTATCAGATAAACAGTTGGCAGATATTTTCTCCCATTATGTAGGTTGCCTTTTCACTCTGTTGATTGTTTCCTTTGCTGGGCAGAACATTTTTAGTTTGATGAAGTCCCACCTGTGTATTTTTGTCTTGTTGCTAGTGCTTTTGACAACATGCCAAGAAATCGTTGCCAAGACCAATTTTATGAAGTTTGTTCCCTGTGTTTTATTCTAACAGTTTTATAGTATCAGGTCATATGTTTAAGTCTTTAATCTATTTCAAGTTGATTTTTATGTATGATGTAAGATAAAGTTCACTTTCATTCTTTTGCATGTGAGTATCCAATTTTCCCAGCACCATTTGTTGAAGAGACTATATTTTCCCTGTTTGTGGTCTTGATACTCTTGTGGAAGATCATTTGACCATGTACTTGCTGTGCTGTGCTTAGTTGCTCAGTCGGGTCCAATTCTTTGTGATCCCATGGACTATAGCCCACCAGGCACCTCTGTCCATGGGGTTTCTCAAGGCAAGAATACTGGAGTGGCTTGCCATGCCCTCCTCCAGGGGGTCTTCTCAACTTAGGGATTGAACCCAGGCCTCCTGCATTGCAGGCAGATTCTTTACTGTCTGAGTCATCAGGGAAGCCCAAGAATACTGGAGTCGGTAGCCTAACCCTTCTCCAGGGGATCTTTCCAATCTACTAATCGAACCAGAGTCTCTTGCATTGTAGGCAGATTCTTTACCAACTGAGCTACCAGGGAAGCTCTTGACCATGTATGTGTGGATTTATTTCTGGGCTCTCTCTTCTGTTCTGCTGTCTATATGTCTGTCTGTATGCCAATACTATACTGTTTTGATTAAGTAGCTTTGTAATATATTTTGAAGTTAGGAAATGTGGGGCCTCCAGCTTTGTTCTTTCTGAAAATTGCTTTGGACATCTGAGGTCCTTTTTAGTTCCATGTGAATTTTAGAATTAAAAAAAAAAATTCTGCAAAATGTAAAATACCAAGTTCAATAGGATTGCATTGACTCTGAAGATAATTTTGCATAGTATGGACATTTCAATGATATTAAGTCTTCTAATATATGAACACAGGGGTGTATTTCCATTTATTTCTGTTTTCTTTAATTTCTTTCAGCAAATTTTGTGATTTTCATTATACAAGTCATTCGTCTGCTTGGTTAAGTTTATTTCTAAACATGTATCCATTTTGATGCTATTATGAATAAGAATTGGTTGTCTTTTTGTGCATTAACATTTTTATAGTTATAGTTATTTTTATACTCTTGTATTTTGACTTCTATATCAGAATTAAAATAATTTATACACCACCTTAACAGTTCAACAATATTCTATATTTGTTTATCTGTTTACCTTTAATAATGAAGTCTATGCTTTTATGTGCTGTCTTGCTGATCTCTAGCATCCTTTCACTTCAACTTGAAGGATTCCCTTGACATTTCTTTTAAAGCAGGCTAGCTACCCTAATACCAAAACCTGACACAGATCCACAAAAAAAGAAAACTACAGGCCAATATCACTGATGAACATAGATACAAAAATCCTTAACAAAATTCTAGCAATCAGAATCCAACAACACATTAAAAAGACCATACATCATTACCAAGTGGGCTTTATCCCAGGGATGCAAGGATTCTTCAATATCCACAAATCAATCATTGTAATACACCACATTAACAAATTGAAAAATAAAAGCCATATGATTATCTCAATAGATGCGGGGAAAGCCTTTAACAAAATTCAAAATCCATTTATGATAAAAACTCTCCAGAAAACAAGAATAGAAGGAACATACCTCAACATAATAAAAGCTATATATGACAAACCCACAGCAAACATGATCCTCAATGGTGAAAAATTGAAAGCATTTCCCCTAAAGTCACAAACAAGACAAGGGTGCCCACTTTCACCACTACTATTTTTGGAAGTTTTTGCCACAGCAATCAGAGCAGAAAAAGAAATAAAAGGAATCCAAATTGGAAAAGAAGTAAAACTCTCACTGTTTGCAGATGACATGATCCTCTATATAGAAAACCCTAAAGACTCCACCAGAAAATTACTAGAGCTAATCAATGACTATAGTAAAGTTGCAGTATATAAAATCAACACACAGAAATCCCTTGCATTCCTATACACTAATAATGAGAAAATAGAAAGAGAAATTAAGGAAACAATTCCATTCACCATTGCAACAAAAACAATAAAATACTTAGGAATATATCTCCCTAAAGAAACAAAAGACCTAACTATAAAACGCTGGTGAAAGAAATCAAAGAGGACACTAATAGATGGGGAAATACACCGTGTTCATGGGTTGGAAGCATCAATATAGTGAAAATGAGTATACTACCCAAAGCAATCTAAAGATTCAATGAAATCCCTATCAAGCTACCAGCGGTATTTTTCACAGAGCTAGAACAAATAATTTCACAATTTGTATGGAAATACAAAAATCCTCGAATAGCCAAAGCAATCTTGAGAAAGAAGAATGGAACTGGAGGAATCAACCTGCCTGATTTGGCTCTACTACAAAGCCACAGTTATCAAGACAGTATGGTACTGGTACAAAGACAGAAATATAGATCAATGGAACAAAATAGAAAGCCCAGAGATAAATCCATGCACCTATGGACACCTTATCTTCGACAAAGGAGGCAAGAATATACAATGGAGAAAAGACAAACTCTTTAACAAGTGGTGCTGGGAAAATTGGTCAACCACTTGGAAAAGAATGAAACTAGAACACTTTCTAACACAAAAATAAACTCAAAATGGATTAAAGATCTAAACGTAAGACCAGAAACTATAAAACTAGAGGAGAACATAGGCAAAACACTCTCCGACATAAATCACAGCAGGATCCTCTATGATCCACCTCCCAGAATATTGGAAATAAAAGCAAAAATAAACAAATGGGACCTAATTAAAATTAAAAGCTTCTGCACAACAAAGGAAACTATAAGCAAGGTGAAAAGACAGCCTTCAGAATGGGAGAAAATAGTAGCAAATGAAGCAACTGACAAAGAATTAATCTCAAAAATATACAAGCAACTCCTGCAGCTCAATTCCAGAAAAATAAATGACCCAATCAAAAAATGGGCCAAATAACTAAACAGACATTTCTCCAAAGAAGACATACATATGGCTAACAAACATGTGAAAAGATGCTCTGCTAAGTCACTGCTGCTAAGTCACTTCAGTCGTGTCTGACTCTGTATGACCCCATAGACGGCAGCCCACCAGGCTCCTCTGTCCCTGGGATTCTCCAGGCAAGAACACTGGAGTGGGTTGCCATTTCTTTCTCCAATGCATGAAAGTGAAAAGTGAAAGTGAAGTTGCTCAGTCGTGTCTGACTCTTCATGACCCCATGGACTGCAGCCTACCAGGCTCCTCTGTCCATGGGATTTTCCAGGCAAGAGCACTGGAGTGGGTTGCCATTGCCTTCTCCACTCATTATCAGAGAAATGCAAATCAAAACCACAATGAGGTACCATTTCATGCCAATCAGAATGGCTGCTATCCAAAAGTCTACAAGCAATAAATGCTGGAGCAATAAATGCTACCTCTTCACTGTTGGTGGGAATGCAAACTAGTACAGCCACTCTGGAGAACAGTGTGGAGATTTCTTAAAAAACTGGAAATAGAACTGCCTTATGACCCAGCAGTCCCACTGCTGACACTGAGGAAACCAGAATTGAAAGAGACACATGTACCCCAATGTTCATCGCAGCACTGTTTATAATAGCCAGGACATGGAAGCAACCTAGATGTCCATCAGCAGATGAATGGATAAGAAAGCTGTGAAGTATTATTCAGCCATTAAAAATAATACATTTGAACCAGTTCTAATGAGGTGGATGAAACTGGAGCCTATTATACATAGTGAAGTAAGCCAGAAAGAAAAACACCAGTACAGTATACCAATGCATATATATGGAATTCAGAAAGATGGTAATGATAACCCTGTATGTGAGACAGCAAGAGAGACACAGATGTATAGAACAGGCTTTTGGACTCTGTGGGAGAGGGCGAGGGTGGGATGATTTGGGAGAATGGCATTGAAACATACATATTATCATATGTGAAACGATCACCAGTCCAGGTTCGATGCATGATACAGGATGCTCGGGCTGGTGCACTGGGATGATGCAGAGGGATGGTATGGGGAGGGAGGTGGGAGGGGGGGTTCATTTTTGGGAACTCATTTACACCCGTGGTGGATTCATGTTGATCTATGGCAAAACCAATACAATATTGTAAAGTAATTAGCTTCCAATTAAATAAATTTATATTAAAATATATCAGTTCAGTTCAGTCGCTCATTCATGTCCGACTCTTTGAGACCCCATGAATTGCAGCACGCCAGGCCTCCCTGTCCATCATCAACTCCTGTAGTTTCACATACAAATAAATAAAGCAGGCTGGGTGATAATGAACTCCATCACTGTTGTGCATCTGGCGAGGTTTTTATTTATTTTTCATTTTTGAAGGACAGTTTTATCAGATGTAGTATACCTGAGTGGCTTTTTTTTTTTCTTTCAGCACTTTGAATAAATATTTCTGTCCTGCAGGTTTTCTGCCGAGAAATCTGCTTAGAGCTTTAAGAGCTCTAAGCAGATTTCTTAAGTGGGCTCCTTTGTATGTAATGAGTTCCTTTTCTCTTGCTGTTTTCAACATTCTGTCTTTGACTTTCAACAATTTGATTATATGTGTCTTGTAGGGACTTCTTTGGATTCATCCTGTTTGGAATCTTTTGGGCTTCTTGAATTTTTTATTTTCTTCTTCAGAATTGGGATGTTTTGGATCATTATTTACCCAAATAAACCCTGCTTCTTTTTTTCTTTTACTTCTGGGTCTTTGGATGTATATTGATCTACTTGAAGGTGATCTCTAAATCCCTTAGGTTCTCTTTGTCCTCTTCTTTTTTTTTGACCATGCTGCTCAGCTTATGGGATCTCAGTTTCCTGACCAAGAATTGAACCCAGGACTTGGAACTGAAAACACTGAGTAATAACCACTGGACGACCAAGGAATTCTCACTCTAGTCTCACTGTTTTTCATTCTTTTTCTTTTTGTTCCTCTGACTAGATAATTGTAAATATCTTGTCTTTAAATTCCCTGAACCTTTTTTTTTTTTTCTCCTTGCTTGGTTGGGTCTGCTGTTGAATGCTTCTAGAAAATTTTCCATTCAGTTATTGTATTCTTCAGATCCAAAATTCCTGTTTCTTTTTTATACTTATTTTTTTCTATTCTCATTTTGTTTGTGCATTGTTTTCTGGATCTCACTGATCATCTTTATGATAGCTATTTTGTATTCTTTGAGGTAATTCATATATCTTTGTTTCTTCAGTATTTGTTTCTGTAGGTTTGTGTTGTTTTTTTGATTGAGCCATGCTTCCCTGTTTCTTTGTGTGTAGTGTGACTTGGTGTTGTGATCTACACATTTGAAAAAACAGCCACCTCTCTCAGTTTGTACAGACTGATCATGTACAGGGAAAGACTTTCATCAGTCTGCTCAGAATGAGATTTGGTGGGCCTCTCAAACCTTGCATGTGGATATGTATGTGTGATAGTTGCTCAGTTGTGTCTGACTCTTTATGGTCCTGTGGACTGTAGCCTGCCAGTCTCCTCTGTCCGTGGAATTCTCCAGGAAGGAACACCAGAGTGGGTAGCATTCCCTTCTCCACGGGGTATTCCTGACCCAGGGATTGAACATGGGTCTCCTGTATTGCAGATAGGTTCTTTACTATGTGAGCCACCAGGAAAGCCCAGACTTGTGCATATAAACCCCCGGTTAGATGGACTTGCCTGTTTGTAATCTCTTGCTACCCTGGAGTATATGTACAGTAACTTCAGGTTTTCTAGAGCTACTGCAGGCTTCCCAGGTCTTTTATTCTCAGTAATCCTATTGTTTATAGAATATGATGCATCCTATTAGTGCTTTCAGTCAGATTTATATAGAAACCAATCCTTTGAGTAGCCTCCCAAGAAGCCAGAGTATTAGATAGACACATGCTCCACTCTTGTCAGTGCCCTGATGGAGAGATCATTAAGATATAACTGACTGTCTGCTGTACCATGGGTCCTTTGGGGCAGAAGCAAGCTTCAGTCTACTTAGCACTTTGGTTCTCAGTGTCTGCTAGGCATCTAGAGTGTATGGAGTCCTCTAAGTGCTCTAAGATAGGCAAGACCGAAACCTGTCCCGTGGATGGTACCCCCCAAACCCAGGACATTAGATGTGTGTTCTAATTTCTTTTCTAAGGAGAAGCCAGAAGCTGAGTTTTCTCCCAGTTGCACCACACTGAACTGTAAGGTAGGGGGGAGTTGTGCCAGGATTTTTTCTACCAGCTTTGATGCAGGTGATAGCACGCTCATTTGAAGTTTAGGAACTTCTTAACTGATTTCTGGATTTCTTGCTAAGGGAACTGATCTGTGCTTTGCTGAATTAATATCTTTTTCTGGGGAGGCAGGGTGGGGCTGGAGACTCTTGGGATTTCTATTTTACCATCTTGCTGATGTCACCCAACTTAAGGACATGAACATTAAAGCCATGAATAACTCAGTAAGATTTTTATAGTTATCTTAATAGAAGTAATAAATAAGTCAACTAATAAATATATAAGGTAATTATAAATAAAACCCCCACAATTCTAAGTGTTTTGAGAAAGTAATATAGTTTGTGTGATAGAGAGTCACTGTGAAGTGAAAGTTGCTCAGTCCTGTCTTACTCTTTGTGCCCCCTTGGACTATATAGTCCATGGAATTCTCCAGGCCAGAATACTGGAGTGGGTAGCCTTTCCCTCACGGCCTTGGCTAATTAAATCAGCAGATCAGGGAACTCAGATATTTTAGCATGGATCTCAAAGGTAATAAATAATTATACATAGACATGTGAATAACCAGGGGAAGGCATTCCAGGTGGAGAGAACAAAAGCAAAGGCCCAGAGATAGGCAGATTCTTGGCAGACAGGCCATGTGGTTAGAGGGGATAAATGAAGGGGAAATAAATATTTGAAAAGGTTAGAGGAGTAGCAGGAGCTCAGATCCTATTTGTTGTTGTTGTTCAAATCACTAAGTCATGTCTGGCACTTTGATACCCCATGGGATGTAGCTTGCAGGCTCCTTTGTCTTCCACTATCTCCCCGAGTTTGTCCATTGGGTCAATGATGCTATCTAACCATCTCATCCTCTGCCGCCTTCTTCTCCTTTTGCCTTCAGTCTTTCCAGCATCAGGGTCTTTTCCAGTGAGTTGGCTTTTCACATCAGGTGGCCAAAGTATTGGAGCTTCAACTTCAGCCTCAGTCCTTCCACTGAGTATTCAGGATTGATTTCCTTCAGGATTGACTGGTTTAATCTCGTAGTCCAGGGGACTCTCAAGAGTCCTTTAGCACCACAACCTGAAACCATCAATCTTCAGTACTCAGAATTTTTTATGTACCAACTCTTATATTCATGCATGACTACTGGAAAACTATAGCTTTGACTATATGTACCTTTGTTGGCAAAGTGATGTCTTCGCTTTTTTTTTTAATTTAGTAAAGATATTTTAATGTAAGACTAATTAATTTTTCTCAGGATATTTTTTAAATTTATTTTTTATTGAAGGATAATTGCTTTATGGAATTTTTTGTTGTTTTCTGTCAAACCTCAGAGATGTCTCCACTTTTTAATATGTTGTATAGGTTTATCATAGCTTTCCTTCCAAGGAGTAAGTGTCTTTTAACTTCATGGCTGCAGTCATCATCTGGTGTGATTTTGGAGCCTAAGAAATGAAAATCTGTCACTGCTTCCAATTTTTCCTCTTTTATTTGCCATGAAGTGACGGGATCAGATGTCATGATCTTAGTTTTTTAATGCTGAGTTTCAAGTCAGCTTTTTCACTCTCCTCTTTCATCGAGAGGCTCTTTAGTTCTTTTTTGCTTTCTGCCATTCAAGTGAATATCTGAGATTGTTGATATTTTTCCCTCGATTATAGCTTGTGATTCACAGGGCCTTGTAAATTGGTATATGGGATCCTAGATTTTGCACAGAGTAACTTGCAGGACCATGAACAGACTTGGGACAGAGCAGGGACATGATCTGACTTAGAGCTTAAAAGGATCACTGTGGGTGCCCTGTGAGAAGTAGAATGTAGTGGATGAAGCTGGAAATCCACTGCAAGAGCCCAGGGGGAGATAGTGGTGGCCTGGATGAGCAGGAAAGCAGTGAATGTGATGAAATTTCACATTGGGATCTTTTGAGGGTAAAACTAGCAGATTTTGATGTGAGGTGTGGGAGAAAGGAGTCAAGAATGATTCATAGGTTTTGGACCTAAAAAACTGGAAAAATAGAGTTGCCAACTGTTGAGATAGGAAAAACTCATATAGAGCTGGTTCAGGAAGGAGCTTAGAAGTTCGACTTGGCATGTGGTTGGTTTAAGTTGCCTTTCAGACATCTATGCAGGGAATGGTCCAGGATGAAGAATACCTCTGGGAGTTATCATCATATTGACAATATTGAAAGCCTTGAGTTTAAATGAAATCACTTAGGAGTGTGTGAATAGATAGAGAACAGAATCGTGGGCTCAAAGGTGAGGGGGATGAGATAGAAGTCAGGGAGATTTGAAGAAAGCTAGACTGTGGTGTTCTGTGAGCCAGACACATTGCCAGGTGGGAGAGATTAGCTGTGTCAAATGCTACTGCAAAGTCTTACTCTCTTTACCATGACCTGTAAGATGTAATTAGAACTCTTATCAGCTCATGTGAGTGATTTTATGTGTACTTAGAAATCAGTAAGCACAGCCTTTGCCACAAATAATCCTTGAGCAATCAATATTATGCAATATGTGTGACACAAAGATAAAGACAAGGCCTGATGAGTGTTTCGGGTATATTATACACAGGTAGACAAAATAAACAAGATGTTCACCCAGCTTCAAACTTATGAATGGGACTATTACTTTAAAATAATTCATTTATAAATGCAATTCCTACGTGGAACTTTCAAAGTATTATCACATATAAATAATACTATAAATAATAGTTATCTCTAAAGCTAGGTACCCAAAGCTATGCTGCTGCTGCTGCTGCTGCTGCTGCTGAGTCGCTTCAGTCGTGTCTGACTCTGTGCGACCCCATAGACGGCAGCCCACCAGGCTCCCCCGTCCCTGGGATTCTCCAGGCAAGAACACTGGAGTGGGTTGCCATTTCCTTCTCCAATGCATGAAAGTGAAAAGTGAAAGTGAAGTCGCTCAGTCGTGTCTGATTCTTAGCGACCCCATGGACTGTAGCCCACCAGACTCTTCTATCCGTGGGATTTTCCAGGCAAGAGTACTGGAGTGGGGTGGCATTGCCTTCTCCAACCCAAAGCTATAATACAGCTAAACTGTAACATCGAGACTAGTGACTGATTTTTCTGGTTATTTTATTATTTGTTTACTTACTTTGAAACTCGTGATCCATTTAGTCTCTCTATACTGCAGCTTTTGTGGAAAATACATTTGAGACATCTAATTCCTGTAAAATGATACTATTACCGATAGTGGTCAGAGAGTTATTTTTATAAGATGATGAAGCATCTCAGGTCTTGCACTGCTGGTTCCCAATAGTTACTTAAGGAGAGAAAGCTGTCTGGAACACACACAATAGTTGCACACAGCAGGGGACTAAAAATGAAAAAAGTGAGTAAGTGTTGCTTTACTGTGACTTTTCATTCCTCTCTCTTTCTGCCCAGTTTAAACATAGTCTATCCTGCTCATCCCACTAGCATAAACACATTCTTGTTTTGAAGGAGTTTGAGGGGCAGGAGAAGTGAAGATCACAAAGTATGTTTAGCCCATCTTGGTACCTCTCTAGGCAGTAGACCCAGTCTCCAGCACAGACTGCCCTGGTAATGGTGTCTTCATATTCCAGGCTTCTGAGCATAGGGGACCCTCTAGTCTCATGCTTATCACATGGATTTTAGGGCATCTTCCCTTTCGTAGGTCCCTGGACCGGGAAGATCTCCCTGAAGAAGGAAATGGCAACTCATTCCAGTATTCTTGCCTGGAAAATCCCATGGACAGAGGAGCCTGGTGGGCTGTAGTCAATGGGGTCACAAAAGAGTCAGACAGAACTTAGCAACTAAACAACAGCGACCCTTTCCTAGGTTGTTGTGCTCTGAAATGGTCTTGGGATTGGTATCCTTGTGTGAATGAAGATGAACAATACTGCATATGTGAATGACTAACATAAAAAACATGAAGAGAGAATGCCAGGCTCTTTTTCAGTGCAGATGGGTGGTGTGACATTCCTAAGTCAGGCTGAGAGGAGCCCAAGGGAAGAGTTTAATTGCATTTTTGTGCAGTAACTACTGGACAGGTGTCAAAGGGTAGCTCCATCATTGTACTTGGCTTGAAAAAGTGTAAGAAATTCTATCAGGTTCCTATTTTCGACAAAATGGATTTCCACCAATTCACATTTGCTGTAACTGGTGAGTGTATGAGTGTGTAATTGAGAAAGATGGGGAAAATTTTGAGAAAAGCTAAGAAGCTAAGACAGAGTAAGTATGAATCACTACATTTTGGGAAGTTATTCATATATTATTTTTTTTCTGACTTGATTTTGTGACATTAAGAGCCCAGAAATATTAATATATTAAGCAGTTTTACAAAACTTCCTATTCTCTGCATAATGTTAGCAAGTCATTGGTAAATTTACTCTGCGATGTGTTAAGAAGTTTTACCTGGATCTTGAAAGCATAGACATTTATTGTAGGCTTATTAATGGCAATGAGTCAGTTCAGTTGAAGTGAGAAATACATAAACTTTGTGCTGCCTGAAACAGAGGGACTGTTTATCAGAATATTATTGGAATGTTTTAGTATTGTGATATTTTGCCTTTACAGATGACTATTTGGTGGTGTGGGAATTTTGGTTTACTTTAACACAAACTGGGTTAACTACTTACTTTGTTGGCTCTGCAGGTGTACATAGACCTTAAGATTTTCAATCCTTGTCACAATGTTTTACTTATGTATTCAGGAAGGGCAGGAAAAATTCATTTGTTTTTAAATTATGTTATGAAAAAGAGATTGCCTTTCTGTGAAAACCTGAATAGCTTCCCTAACTATTTCCCCTGGGATCAATTTTAGTGTAGGTGTTAAAAACTTTTTGGTTTAAACTGGTATCTATTATGGAAATATATGCTTAAGTGTGATGGAAAATCAAATAAGTGGAAGCCTGTGACATTCTGTGGAAAAGGCCAACAGAATCTCCAAATTTGGGAATTCTATGGATGTGTGTAATTGACGGAATAAAACTGCCTTTGTTCCATCTTGGGCTATTTTTTTTTTCTCATCAGTTTAGAACTTCAGGCTTTAAAAACAGAGCATGAATAACTGCTGGTTGGTGGTGTGCCTTGGGCAAACTGGTGTAAAAATATTGCCTAGTGCTGTCTCCTTGATCTCACTCTTCCACCTACCCAAATCCTATTTTAAGGATAACCTCTTTCAAAAGAACTTCCTAGACAGAGTGTGATGATAACTTGTATTAAGTTCCTATCTTATTCTTCTAGACCTGTCTTTTTGTTAACTAAACAGCCTTTATCTTTTTCTTTTCTACTTGTTCTTTTGTTTCTTTCTGACTTCTTGCTCTGTCTCCTCTCTCCAAATTTTCCTTTTCTTCCATTAACCTCCTCCCCACCCCCCTGCCACCGATTTATGCTGAGATGAGGTGGAAAGGGACAGATAGACAGAGATTAATATTAATGGACCATAATATGGAATGTGGGAAAGTTCATGGAAAAATGCACAGCTTGGGAAATGCAGGTTTGTCTGCTTGATTGTACATGTATTTTTTCTGGCTCTTTGAGAGTTACAAGGACTCAGATCCTGGCCATGTTTTATTGTTTCTACATCACAGTGTTATTTCATGCAGGATTAAAAGAATAACAGAATTTCAGTGTTTCCAGCTTGATCTTTGTCTGATGTATCATCTCTATAATCATCTTTCAAATGATCACCTGAACTTGGATTCTGTTATACAAATTTATTTAATGATAGAAGAGTAGTATGTAGCTAGTCAGTTAGATTTTGATGACTTCAAAATGCCTTGGAACATGCTTATACTAGATGAAAACTTGAAAGCACATTAATTATGACAACTATTAAAACCAAAAATTGAATATATGCATGTTGTAAAAAAAAACATTTTCAGGGACAGTGAGTAAACATTTTAATTCTTATTTTTCCGAATGTTCAATATTGTATATATACACATGTATGTATATCTATAACTTGTATGATTTAAAAACAGCTTCCAGAGTGGATAAAACAGGGAAGGTGACCCTCATACCCTGTAATGTGCCTCTTGCTTCTGGCCCTGCTGATAACATCCACCTCCAGCTTTCTGCTGTTTCCTACTTTGAACTTTAAGCTTTTGTTTCTACTAATAGGAAATAAATTTACACTTACAAAAGAACGAGAAAAAAGCTGTACACTTCATTAGTCTGTATAAAAATAGCTTTGACATGCAATGGCATAATCCTTAAATAGAAAGAAAGTCTTGGGAAGGTAAGCAAGATGTTTACTTTTAGAGGTGCCTTCTAAAATCTGGTATGTGGAAATTGCTTTCTGTAGGTAATACTATCCTTTCTAAGCATTAAGAATTAAGCTTTTTGCATTTTTTACAGAAAGGACTCTTCTTTACAAGAAGTTTCTAATTAATGTGTAGTTAAACTTTAGGTTATGCGTTGTGTGGAAACACATTCTAAGGGCTTTGAAAGCCTTTTTAAGATAATAGGAAATGTGTTTTGACTCAAATTGTGTCCAACAAAGACAAGAGATTAAAAACATTAGTGCATATTACCTTTCTGACTTAAAAGATATACTCTGGGGAGGCCTTGAAAACTTCCTCCTTTACCAGACTCTAAATATAGAATTATATAATCACCTGTGTTCTGTATGAAATATGCAAATGTTCTACTCCATCTTTTTTCTGCATATAAAATCAGAAATATATCTTCAAAAAAATAAAGAAAATAAAAATATTGATGTTAGATTTAGAAATCTGACCTTTGCCAATACTTAAAACAGTTCATTTAATTGAGATATATAATTTTGGGATGTATCTTTCTTTTTTGAATTTATGTAGGTGCCTCTAATTTTCCTAGACAGGAAAAAAAAAAGAAAAAAATGTCATCTTTATGTAACTATAGAATTTTTCTTATCTTGACTGATTTTTGTTAGGAAATAAGTTACATAATGTGTTTCAGGTTCATTTATCAAACCGGAGGTTAGAATGTACAGTAGTATGAACTATTTGATCAAAAGATGAATATACACATTTACTGATAGCAAATGTTATCATCTTAAATAGTAGATAATATCACCTGATTTCTGAGATGTGTGCAAAAGTTGGACATAACGTGAATTTCCAATAAGGATGCAATGGTTAGTCCATATTTTCTCAGAATAGCATTCTCAACTATATAGAATTCTTCTTAAGCTAACACATACATATCCTTCACAGTAGGACTGTATGCAAGACCATACTAGATTAATTTGCTGTTAATAGTTTCCTGCTTATTAGAGTTAGCTTTAATTCTGCAGTATGATTGCTCAGTGGGTAAAAAATCCGCCTCCAGTGCAAGAGACTCAGGAGATGTGAGTTTGATCCCTGGGTCAGGATGATCCCCTGGAGAAGGAAATGACAACCCACTCCAGTGTTCTTGCCTGGGAAATCCCATAGACAGAGGAGTCTGGGGAGCTACAGTCCAAAGAGTGGCAAACCGTTGGACATGACTTAGCAACTAAACACTCAACACAAGTGTTAAGCTCAATGAAATTTATCATGTTATAAACTCTTAGTGAAAATATATATACCATTCTGTTGTATGCTATTATGAAATTGTCATGTGATAGATCAAAAAGTGCTTGGATATTGGCCATTTGGCATAGTTCAATCAGTATCATCATTAGCTGAGAGCTACTGCTGGAATGTTTTTGTGGAGCTGTGTGCTGATACTTTATGGTTTTCAGAAAGTTGTTTGATTCCTTGTTGGATTGTCAACTATCTCAATTGACATTCTGACAGAAATATCTCATGCAAGGAAGCCTGTGGCACTGTTTAACTTTCCAGAAGACCAAGAAAGAACCCAAGTTGAAGAAGATGAGTTTGGTTTCTGGGGATTTTTCCAGTGGTACAAAGGATATCATGGGTTGCCTTTGTATGTAAACTTGTAATGAAACCCTAGAATGTTACTTCTTGGCTGAACCTGATTTCGTTTGTAGAATGGCCTGGGAAGCAGCCCTAGTGATTAAGACTACAACCTATCACTGACATTAGAATAGAAGCTTCTTATGCAACAGTTGTCTATAAATAACATTTAAGACAGAAGTGTATGGCTAATAAAGATTTTCCAAAAAGCACCTAGGAAATGGATAAACAAATGTTATTATTCATTGATTAAAAAATGCCAATTGAGGTTACCTAGGATCTCCCAGTGTTGCATCTGAATGCTGAGTCTGTAAGAGTAAAGGCCATTTTGAGATACTCTCTGGTTCTATCTGGGGCTTCTCTGATAGCTCAGTTGATAAAGAATCCACCTGCAATGCAGGAGACCCCAGTTTAATTTCTGGGTCGAGAAGATCCTCTGGAGTAGGGATAGGCTGCCCACTCCAGTATTCTTGGGCTTCCCTTGTGGCTCAGCTGGTAAAGAATCTGCCTGCAATGTGGGAGATTTAATCCCTGGGTTTGATCCCTGAGTTGGGAAGATCCCCTGCAGAAGGGAAAGGCTACCCACTCCAGTATTCTTGCTGGAGAATTCTATGGACTGTATAGTCCATGGGGTGGCAAAGAATTGGACACGACTGAGCGACTTTCACTTTCACTTTCTGGTTCCAAAGCAGCTCACATCATCTGATATTAGGTAATCACGGTATATTGGTACATAGCCAGAAGGTTAAGGATAAGCATAAGGATCCTTTATCCTTTGGCAAAAGTTCTCAAGCATTGCTGCATATTATTGATGGATGATGATTGTTTTTTGTAGCAAAACAATAAATAGCAATGATACCTACATGATATCTTCCCACAAAGTCATTTGGCAATGAGAACATAATTATTTTGCTTTCCTCGTTATGCATCTTCAAGTCTTTCAAAATAGTCTTGTTTACATGGTTGAAGTGGTCAGACCTGTGTGAAATGGTCAGATGTGTGATTTGACTTCTTTCCCAAAGAAGAGCCTCCTCAGGATGAAATTAGTTCCCCTACAAGGATATAATGACCAAAAAGGTATAAAATTGTATCTTACAGAAATTTGGCAAGAGAATATTTGTTCCTCTTTGTGGAACTTTGTAATTATACAGATGTCAGTATAAGTCTAGTTGGATTTAGCTATGAGATCAGTTTAGTAGAAATAATGTCCTTTTTCAGAGGAGAAAATGTGAGATCAGTCTTAAATATCCAGTTAAAAGAAGCTGTCACTGAACCGGTTACCTGTACGTCATTGTGCATGGGTGCTCTGTTGCTTCAGTCACGTCTGACTCTGTAACTCTATAGACTGCAGCCTGTCAGGCTCCTCTGTTTGTGGAATTTTCCAGGCAAGAATACTGGAGTGGGTTGCCATGCCCTCCTCTAGGGGATCTTCCCAACCCAGGGGCTGAGTCTGCATGTCCTGCAGTGCCGGTTCTTTACTGGCGAGGCCCTGGGGAAGCCCTGTACATCATTGTAGCCCAATTAGATACCGCTGCCTTGTCCCTGCAGTTTGAAATTCTTACTAGCGTGACCCTACTTTTAGGATTATAGGTGTAACAGCATATTTTAGTGACATCTTGATTCTAATATTAACAGGAGAGGAATCTGTAGTAGGCTTTCAGGACAATCTGTATTGTTCTGGTAAACACGAACATCTGAGCATCTGAGCAAAGGAGGGAAAAACGTGAGATCAGAAATTGTATTTTAAGATTCACAGTATAACCTGCTCTGAAAACAGTGTGTTCTTCAGGCCTTCCCTGGGGTTGCTTACTTTCTAATAAGCTATTCCCTAAAGCTAGTCAAGTACTGTAATACACATGTGAAAATTATTCCTAGGCATTGGACTCCCAGGAACATTTTCATGTTTGTCATTGATTGCCTTGAGTTCCAAGCCTATACTAGTCTCTTACAAATAAGTGTGTCTTAGTGTGGTTTGGTGTTAAAGCTCGATACAGTTCCAAAATGCCAATGACATTGAGACATAAACAGTACAATTCAAAAATGCACAAATTCCCATTAGAACTCAGTGAACTTTGATTCTAAAGCCACTATTGTCATGGAAACCAAGATTTTTTTAATAATTATTTTTAAGAGCAATTACCTTTATCAACTCTAGGAGTATAAGCCTCTCAGAGCTCTGTTTCTTAAGTTTAAGTTCCTATTCTTGAATAGAATCATGTATGCAACTGCCTTTCATTTCCTTTTTTTTCACTATACGTATATATTTACTTTGTTAGATTTGTACTTTGTGGGTATATCTATATCTATATATATGTATATAGATATATTTAATGCAACTGCCTTTCCTTAATGCACACTCTATGATTATAGATGAGCTGAAAAGCAAAATTGAGTATGAATCCATTGAAAATTATTTTATACTATTTCTATTGTAGGTTTTATGTTTGGAAGTCCTCTCTTAATCAATACTTCAGGTAATAATATGTTAGGATTAAATGCAGAGGATCCTACATTTCCTTTACCCTGACCTAAAAAATACAGCTTATTCTAAATTGTCAATATGGTTGTTCACAAGAGTTGTCTTTAGTGGAAAAGTGAGTCTTTATTGTACATGAGGTGATTGTTGCTTTCATCACATAGTATGGCACATACAGGAACGCTTCTTAGGAAGGCACTTGTTAAGTGCTCCGATGGCCCGAGCTGACATGGAAATTACAGAGTCTCTTAGGTCTGGGTCAGTGCCCTTGCCAAGGGCATCTGATATCCTTTGGATGTTGATCAAGGGACCTTGTACAAAGAGATAAAATGAATTTATAAGAATATTTCAGAGAAAGGACCTCATGGTAGACTCATTCTCACAGTGATTTGACATGTTCCTGGTTCTCTCTAAAGCCTCTGTTGCAATAATCACAGCTCTGTGATAACTATTTACAACCCACATGTTGCCAGACATTACTGTCTCTAAATCTACATGTGCTTCTTTTGGATTTAAATAATTTGTGGAGCTTATCCAATTGTCTGGGTAATGCTGCGAACCTTGTCATCGACAAGCAAAAGAATGAACTAAAATGATGATGCTGCCTATGGATGTTATATTGTCAGTTGTTGGAGGACTTAGCTGGCTTCTAGGGAATAAAATAATTAATTTTACTTAATTAAGTGGAATCTACAGACATGTCTTATCTTTTCTCAATTATATCACCCATGTTTTTACTTCTCTGTTGTCTCCCCATTGCCTAGCACCATAAACAATTGGTAAATATTTTTGAATAAATGAATATGTTGATATATATACTTTTTAATTAAAGTACAGTTAACATATAATATTCGTTTCAGTTGTAAATCAAATGATTCAACATTTAAATATATTACAGAATAATCATCCTGATAAATCTAGTAACCTCCTGTTCTATACAAAATTATTAAAGTATTACTGACTATATTCCTTTTGCTATATATTACATCCTTGTGACATTTATTTTATAAGGAAGTTTTTGTTATATATTACACCCTGGTGACTTATTTATTTTATAAGGAAGTTTGTACTCTTAGTTCCCTTCATTTATTTCACTCAGCTCCCTGCCCTTCCCCCTCTAACAACCTCTAGTTTGTCCTTTGTATCTATGCTTTTGATTATGTTTTGCTTTGTTTATTTTTTAGATTTCATATATAAGTGAAATCATATGGTATTTTTCTTTCTTTCTGACTAATTTCACTTAGCATAATACCCTCTAGGTCCATTCATGGCAAGATTTCACTCTTTTTATGGCTGAGTAATATTCCATTGCACATGTATCCATTTGTCTATTGGTGGGCCCTTAGGTTGCTTCCATATCTTATATCTTGACTATTGTAAATAATGTTGAATAGAACACAGAAATCCATGTATCTTTTTGAATTAGTGGTTTTCATGTTTTTTGAATAAATACCAAGAAGTAGAACTGCTGGACTGTATGGTAGTTCTGTTTTTAATTTTTTGAGGAATTGCCATATTGTTTTCCAGATTGGATGCAGAAGCATATATTAGAGTATGACTGTTTTATATTAAGCCTGGCATTTCAGAGATTTATAAAATCCTAAAACAATGTCTGTCTTTTCACTAAATCTTTGTTTTGGAAAACATAATTCTTTTTCATAAAAATGTGTTAACATTTATTGTTATTTTTCTGTGAATTAATCAAAACATTTGAAAGTTAGAAATCCAACCAAAACTGCAAGTATCAATAGCTGTAACTCACATTCCGATGTTCTTGGATGTCTGCAATATTTTTTGAGACTGTAAACTGTTTTGGAGATAAAAAGTTGAGAGTTGCTGGCTCAGAGAAGGGAAATATATATTTGTGTTTGTGTGCGTGCTCAGTCACTCAGGTTGTTCCACTCTTTGTGGCCCTATGACAGTAGCCCACCAGGCCCCTCTGTCCCTGGGATTCCCCAGGCAAGAATACTGGAGTGGGTGGCCATGTCCTTCTCCGAAGATCTTCCCGACAAAGGGATTGAACCCATGTCTCTTGCATTGGGAGGCAGTTTCTTTACCATTGAACCACCTGGGACACCCATATTTGTGTGTACAATAGCAATAACCAATTGTAATTTAAAATATAAAAAAAGTAAAATATCTAAAAATAGCCTTACAGGTCTATGTGAAGTATAATAAAAAATGCTCTATTTCAGAATATTAAAGAAGATCCAGTAATTGAAGATTCACAGCATGTTATTTGATGGGAAGTTTCACTATCCTAGTGGTATTCATTTTCCTTAATTTATAGATTACACATATATCTAAACAGCAAAAATATTTTAAACCAGTGAAAATGAAAATTTCTATAAAATTTAACCAAATAATTCTAAAGTTTATGTGAGAATAATAGGTTAGTAGCTGCAAAAAATATTTTTCAGTATTTTTAAGGAGACCTGTTTATCTGATATTATATTTATAGTAGAGAGTCAGATAAACAAAATCAGTGATCTCAAAACTAGCTTCATTGTGTGCTATGCATATATGTGTACATATATATATTCATGTGCATTTAGTATATGTTAAAGGAAACAGGCAATGGCAACCCACTCCAGTACTGGGGGGCTGCAGTCCATGGGGTCTTGAAGAGTCGGACATGACTGAGCGACTTCACTTTCACTTTTCACTTTCATGCATTGGAGAAGGACATGGCAACCCACTCCAGTGTTCTTGCCTGGAGAATCCCAGGGACCGGGGAGCCTGGTGGGCTGCCATCTATGGGGTCGCACAGAGTCGGACACAACTGAAGCGACTTAGCAGCAGCAGCAAAGGAAACATTAGCACTCAACTTTGCTCACAATAAAGGACATATAAATGTAAACTATTCCTATCAGTTTGGTTAAGATAGATTATTAATATTAGAGGTAAATTGCATTTGTAAATTGCTGTGGGGGCAATTATAAATTGTAACTGCCTTCTTGGATAGCTACTTGCTATTATATATCAAGTGCTTTAAAATATTCATAATCTTCAATGTGGCAAATTTATTTCTAGTAATCTCTTCCACAAAAAATATTCAGAAATGAAAAAATATTTATACACAAATATGTTCATAACAGCAGTTTTTATAATAAGACAAATTTTAGAACAGCATGTATGTCTACTTATATGGCAGTGATTAAGTAAATGTGGTAATTGCAAGGAAAACCACATGTAGAATAATATTAAATAAAAATAGAGAATATATTTCATATAGTGCATAAGTCTGGCTATGTAAAATGTATAACAGAATGCCTGGAGTAGACACCTTAATACATTAACTGTTGTTGTCTCTCAATTCTGGAATTGTGAATAATTTGTATTATCTTCTTTATTCCTTTCTGTATTTCCCTAAACTTTTTAAACAATGAATATATACTGTTGTTAAAGTAAATAAAAGCTTACAATTCAATTAACCATTGAAGTTTCAACCTGTAGATTAAGACAAGTCAGACAAATGAAATTTTATATTGCATTTCAGCTCGAGATTACCTGCTCTTTTACATTTGACAATAAGTTCTTTGGGTAGTACATCCGTTTTCCCAGTGTAGCTTTTGTCCATTTGCAAATAAACTGTATGACTTAGTCACTTTACCTCTCTAGGTCTTTAATTTCCTTGCCTATCAAATGAAGTTCCTTCCAATTTTAAAATCTGGAATTACGTGATAAATATTTAAAAACTATATTTCCAACAGAAACGTCTTTTGCCATAATCTATATGTATCTCTCTCACTATACATTTTCTCCTTATTCTCTTCTGTGTTTGTGTTTCTGGAGCTCCATCTTCCCTCCCTAATATCTGGTGATTGAGAAAGTGAAAGTGAAAGTGAAAGTGAAGTCGCTCAGTCCTGTCCGACTCTTTGTGACCCCATGGACTGTAGCTTACCAGGCTCCTCTGGCCATGGGATTTTCCAGGCAATAGTCCTGGAGTGGATTGCCATTTCCTTCTGATTGAGAAGGGATGATAATATCATCTTTCTGTCTGTCTCCCAGTATTACTACTCAAGGTAGCATCTAGAGTCTAGTGTTCTTATATGAATATTGTTGACTGTCATTTACAAGTCATCGGTGATGTACACTGTCATAGAATTTATAAAAATCTGTAGGGATTCTATGAATCTTGATATCAGTGGATTGATTGAAGCTTGATGGTGAAGGGCAATTGCCTGTTCCTTGTCATCTTAACCTGTATTGTTGGACCTTACTGATTTTATCATGAGTTTGAGCAAACTCCAGGAGGTGGTGCAGGACAGGGAAGCCTGGCACACTGTAGTCCCTGAGGTCGCAGTGTCGGACACAACTTAGCGATTGAATGACAACAACTGATTTTATACTCTATACTGTTGTACACAATCCAGGATTGGATACTTATATTTACCATTCAAAATGACTAGCATTTTGGAAAAACTTGTTTTTTTTTTTTTGATGAAACTATTATGTACTACTTAAATTGTAGTTGGCAATCTGATATTTTTAACTCGGTGGTACTTATTAAAATTATTGCTATATTTAGTTGTTAATTCAAATAAATTGCTAATGGTACTGGATGATATTATGAATACATATCATAACACTATATGACAAACTTTATGCAGATCCATTCTCTTGATATCAAATATACTTTTCTTATAATTTAATGTATTAAATTATTTAGTGTAAAGTTTTAATCTATAGTGTATACTTTAAATGGAAGAGTAGACCTTAGAATTGATGCTTTTTGACTAATTGGTTGTCTGGGGGCGGGGAATATATGCTGTTTGATGCCGCCATATGATTCATGTGTACTGATAAATTTCTTTTTAAACTTGCAGCAAATAGTGGCAGCAATAAATGCAGGGATTATACCTTTAGGAAACACCTCCAATCAAATCAGTCACTGGGATTTGGGAAGTTCCTTCTTCTTTGCTGGCACTGTTATTACAACCATAGGTAGGAGACAACTTATTTTGTTGTTTAATTTTGGTACAGCTTGTGAGTTAAAATTCATTTGTTTGAATTTTTTTACGGTTGGTCAAAATGGTCTTCTCAAGGTAGAAAACTAGAGTCTAGTAAATTGATTTTGAAAAGAGAGTTTAAAAGTTTTAACAAAGGAATGATGAAAATGAACTACTGATTCAGAATACTGAGTTGTTTAAAATCCACCCAAAACTCGGGAGCAGTTCAGTTGAGTCCTTTGACTAATGGACAAGAACATCAAGAAATGGCTTGAAATGATGGTTTTGGTAGAGGGGATAAGTAGTTTAAAATTTTCCTGCATCTTTGATTCTTTAGTACAGAAAGAAATGATTTGAGTACAGTTTTGACATTCTTTTCATGAAGTTCTTATTGGATATCACTTTCTTCAACTTATAAAATTTAATTCTACTTTTTAGCAGATTGTTCTGTTCTTATGTGGTTGTCTATTATGATTGCTTCAGACCTTTTTATGCATTATGTTTTTCCAGTAACACAAATCTGTAAAAAATTAACAGTGAAATATGAGGATTACAGAAAGAATGAAACTTGAAGCCTTTTATCTTTTCATCACGTTGAATGTCATAGTGTTTGAAAGTGGAACATGGTCTCTTTTTTGGGACTGACTGCATCCACTCAGCACGCCCTAGGCAGCAGAATGGGTACATGTAGGCAACTTTTCTTCTGTTATTCTTCAGTGCCCAAGAAATATTCCGAGGATATAAATGCAGACCCCATAGTGAAAACTATGCTTGCCATGCTCTGAGAATTGGGAGGGGTTACGGCTATCTTATTTCATGGAAGGAGGTAGGTTTAAAGAATAATTTTCAACAAAGGGAAGAAAATGGACCCATCACAGTTATGTAGAAAATATGTGTGCAAAAGGAATTCTCTTGCACATATGCTTGTGATGAGATTTCCTCTCATGAGCCTGACCTCTGATTTGGGCACACGAATTAATTTTCTAAAGGCTTTAATTTTATTGTTTGTCATTGGTAGATTATGAAATGCCTACAGTTTTCAAATGAGCACTTCTATCAAAGTCCTGAATAAGAGAGCATGGACAGTTTATGGATGAACTCTTGCTTAAATTTTCCTTTGAGAAGAATTTGTCGTGTCCTGTCATTATGTGGATCTACTGTAATGCCTTTTTGTGCTGAATCACTTACCAGTGAAATAAATCCCTTAGCATGTTGATGTTTGCCTTCGTTAAGAGGTCAAAGAACTATGTTTACTCCTGCATTTCCATCAGCTAGGTCAAAAGTTGTGTGGCTGTGAAAATCTGGAAGAATGGCAACCTTGATTTCTAGCCATAATAATAGGTTAACCGTGGAGCTTAGACGGCTTGGCCATTTCTACTATGGAAATAACTGTTTATTGGGTAAACTACTTAGAGTCTGGAAGGAAAAAAAAAAAGCTCACAGACAGAGTGAGAATGGTTTGTTTCTGCCCAGTGAAAACTCAAAAAGTCCACGTTATAGCTCATCGTGACCACCACTAAATTATTCCCCAAGAGACTTAGTCATTATACAGACTTACTGTTGCATCCTATGTTTATAAACAGTCTCATTTTTTGAATCCCAAATTCAGTAAGTTTTGCAGACATATACTTCAACACATGAAAAAAAATAAACCATTATTACCAGCCTTACCCCAAATTATAGCCATTAAGCACAGTAGCTGATTATTTAGGTTGTTTAGGTAGCTCCCTGACAGCCCACATCTCTTACTGTTCTACCTCCGGCTTTAATCTTAGGATGATTAAGTCGTTCTAGGCCACTGACATTTACTCCATGGTCTTCTACTCTAAGGTCAAGGCAGTCTCCTCTGACCTTAGAGTAGTTCTATGTCTAGGGCAAGGTAACTGTTTGGCCTTTTTCATAAGTCTCCATTTGACATCCAAGTCATTATTTAATAAAATTCAGTGTAATTATTAATATTGCTAATGATAATCATTGTCTGACCTTTGAAGTGGTTTTTAGAAATTGAGGAAATTGTAACCTCTAGCATTAAGCTGCATTGCATTAGTTGTTTAAACAATAAACTTAAGACAGTCTGGGAGAATCCGTTTCAGTGGCTTCTTGTAGGGTGCCTGGTATGGGCAGTGTTTCATGGAGCTGCATTGGCTGACACTGTCCCTGATTTTTCTGCTCAGTGTAGACAATTTATCTAAGATGTCAAAGTGACCCTTACTATTCATTACAAATATGCCCAAGAGAAGTTCAGTTATACAAAATAGAATGTTAACATTTAAGGTCTAGTTTAACCTCTTCATATATCTACATGCTCTTTCCAAAACCATGCCCTTCCAAACCTTTCACAAATTCCATTTCACAGTGGCACAGACTAATGTACATTGTTGACTGTTCTTTTTCTCTCATTCCTTACTCCCAGTTCATCAGTCAATCCTGCTGGCTCTGCCTTTAAAGGAGGTCTAGAACTTAACTACTGCTCCCCATTCAAACTGCCACCATTTTTGGCCCAAGCCAGCATCATCTCAGTGCCAGCATCCCTGTATAGAGAAACCTTCGGCCCAGAAATACTCTCTGGATTCCAACTAATTCAGAGTAAATACTGTTCTCCATTGCTTAGGTTATCTAGTAAGATGCACGTTCTGGGATTTTTGTGTATTTGAGTCTTTTCTGTATCCCCCAGTGCCTGACACATAGTGGCTGCTGCTGCTGCTGCTAAGTCGCTTCAGGTGTGTCCAACTCTGTGCGACCTCATAGACGGCAGCCCACCAGGCTCCCCCTGTCCCTGGGATTCTCCAGGCAGACACATAGTGGATACTTAATAATTATTTTTGGAATTAAAAAACAGATGTAGATTCTAAATGAGGTGAAATACAGCTTGTTGGAAATTACATAACATTAAATTGATAACTTATTACACTAAATTCTTAATTCCTTAAACAGGTTACTAACATTTTTGTTCATTTATTTATTCAGTAAATAATAAAACATGATTTGTCTGCCACTGTAAAGATAGGTAAATTATTTGGGACCAAGTGGCACACAGACCAGTCAGGGAGATCAGTAGGCAAATTGTCATTTACCATGTAGCCTGCCAGGTGCTATGGCTTAAGAGCATTTAATGCAAATATACTGGGAAGATTCTTTGGGAAAAGAAATGGCAACCCACCAGTATTCTTGCTTGGAGAATTCCAGGGACAGAGGAAGGAGCCTGGCAGGCTACAGTCCATGGGGTCACAAAGAGTTGGACACAACTGAATAACTAAAACTTCACTTCAGGTAATTAAAGGCATTAATAAAAGGAGAGCTTTGTAGGCATCAGGGGTCCATGTGGGAAAGATTAGAGGTAACCGAGAATACGATCTATTCAGGAACTATTGTTGAGTTGCTCAGTCATATCCAATTCTTTTTCAGCACTATGGACTGTAGCCCACCAGACTCCTTTGTCCATGGGATTTCCCAGGCAGAAATACTAGAGTGGGTTTCCATTTCCTCCTCTAGGGGAATCTTCCTCACCCAGGGATCGAACCTGCACCCCCTGCATTGCAGGCAGATTCTTTACCACTGAACAACCTGGGAAGCCCATTTAGGAGTTATAGGCCATCCAAAATGGCTGTTTGTAGTTGAAGGGATTCATCTTTAAGACTGTGTAAATCAAGTCAACATAGTAGCTCCTACTGAAATCTACGCTAGTTTTGCTGCTGCTGGGAGTGTAAAAGGAAATAAGAACACAGTTTTGGTTTGCAATCTAATTTGAGAGATAAAATTTATGGTTAGGAAATAATGGAATAATGACAGAAATAGGTCTTGTAGAATCAAATATTACATGGAATGATTGTTTCAGTGCTATAAGAAGAGAAAAAGGAAAGAACATGTGGGCTAGAACAGGGGGAAAAGGCTTAATTAAAGAAGTTGGGTTTGGGCTATGCTTTGAAGAAAATGTTTTGGTTTAGATTGGTGGAGGGAATAAAAGCCTCCTGGTCTGTGAGATAGCCAAGCAAAAATACCAAAGAGAGAATGAGCCTGACTTATTTTGAAGACAGAGAAGTATTCAGGTAGACTGGAGGAATTGTTTAACCGGGTAGTGGGAAATGTTATTGACTGATTCAAATGGGAAGAACACAGTTGAATATAATTTGGTTTTTGAGAAGTTTGGACCTACTGTACTAAGAACAAAGGATTTTTTTGTTTGTTTTGAAAATGAGTTGATAGGTTAAAAGTAACCTTAGAAGATGCATCTGTCTGGAATAGAATATGTAGAGACCGACAGTGAGGGAATAGTTAAGAGGCCTTTACTGTGATCCACAGAAGAGTCAGAGTATTGACTGGGAGGATTGGAGCTGGTGTTGAGAAATGGGATTAGGACAAAAGGTTGAAATAAATAGATGCAAGAATCAACAGGCCTCGGGGATTAATGCAATGAAGAGAGAGGTGTCAAAATGTTGACTATTGAATATTTAGGCAGCAGGTCAGTACAGTTCGTAGGCAGTGCTAGTTGATGCTGTGAAGAAAAAGAAGTTTTAAAAAATGGTCAATTAAAATAAATAAATTGATTTTTTTAATGGCTGAAATTTTATACATGTTGTTGTCTTAGGAAGCTTCATTTTAGTTGTTTTCCTTCCTCAAATTTATTTGTTGGTTTATTCTTTAATTCAGACAGACTAGAAAGACAAGTTAAACAGGCTCCCTCCTGGAGCGCTTGGCTTTGAGGAAACCCAAAATCAGTCAGTGCCCTGAAAAACAAAATCAGTGGTGATAAGTGCTCCATAAAAGTTCATGTGTGTGGTGGAGAGTCGATTGTGGAGCCAGGGCAAGGAGTGGGAGGTGCTCTAGAGCAGACTGATTCAAGAGCTCTCAGAGCAGGTAACAGTTAAGCTAAAGATTAAAGGATGAAACAAAATCAGCCAGGAAACCAACATACATGCGTGTGGGCTCAGTTGTGTCCAACTCTTTGCAGCCCCATGAACTGTAACCCACCAAGCTCTTTTGTCCGTGGGATTTCCCAGGCAAGAACACTGGAGTGGGTTGCTGTCTCCTTCTCCAGGGACATCTTCTCGACCCAGGGATCGAACCTGCACCTCCTGCAATTGGCAAGCCTTGGCAGGTGGATTCTTTACTGCTGAGCCACCCGGGAAGCCCAAGTCAGGAAGCAGAGTAGGCAGAGATGAGTTCAGGCAGAGGGCACAGCGTGGCAAAGAAGAAGCAAGGTTAGCAAGATGAACGGGGGCCGGAGCATGTTAGGACTTGATAGTTGTGACAATATCCTCAATTCAATGGGAAGCCAAGGAAAAATTTCAGCAGAAGAGAGTCCTAATGTGACTCATGTTGCTGTTCAGAGGGCAAAATGGAAAGCAGGAAGGCCATTGCGAAGGTTATTGCATTAATCCATAAGAGAGAAAGCAACATAGAGATTGTCATGCTGAGTGAAGTAAGTCAGACACAGAAAGACAGATGTCATATGAGATAGCTTATATGGGGAAGGGGATCTAAAACAAAAGAGTATATATGAACTTATTTACAAAAGAAAAGTAGAGTCATGAATGTAGAAAACAAACTTACAGTCACCAGGGGATAAGGGAGGGGAGAGGGATATACTGGGGGTTTGGGACTGACATATACACACTACCATATATAAAATAGGTAACGAAATATCAATAACCTCAGATATGCAGATGACAACACCCTTATGGCAGAAAGTGAAGAGGAGCTAAAAAGCCTCTTGATGAAAGAGGAGAGTGAAAAAGTTGGCTTAAAGCTCAACATTCAGAAAACGAAGATCATGGCATCTGGTCCCATCACTTCATGGGAAATAGATGGGGAAACAGTGGAAACAGTGTCAGACTTTATTTTTGGGGGGCCCCAAAATCACTGCAGATGGTGATTGCAGCCATGAAATTAAAAGACGCTTACTCCTTGGAAGAAAAGTTATGACCAACCTAGATAGCATATTGAAAACCAGAGACATTACTTTGCCAACAAAGGTCCGTCTAGTCAAGGCTATGGTTTTTCCTGTGGTCATGTATGGATGTGAGAGTTGGGCTGTGAAGAAAGCTGAGCGCCGAAGAATTGATGCTTTTGAACTGTGGTGTTGGAGAAGACTCTTGAGAGTCCCTTGGACTGCAAGGATATCCAACCAGTCCATTCTGAAGGAGATCAGCCCTGGGATTTCTTTGGAGGGACTGATGCTGAAGCTGAAACTCTAGTACTTTGGCCACCTCATGCAAAGAGTTGACTCATTGGAAAAGACTCTTAATAAGGACCTACTGTATAGCTCAGGAAACTCTACTCAGTACTCTGTAATGGCCCATATGGGAAAATAATCTAGCAAAAAGAGTGGATATATGTGTATGTATAACTGTTTTTTGAAATTGATACAACATTGTAAATCAACTATATTCCCATAAAATTTTTTTTTTCAAAAGAGAGTTTATGAATAGAAATATACTTGTCTCTGAGAATAGTGCCATGGGAAGTTTAATGTTTTAAATTTTAAGTTATTTTAAAGCTAATAAGAAATCACTTAAACTCTAGGAAAGTCTGTTGGCAAAAGTGATGTAATGGAAAACTGTATTCTATTTTGAGGTCAATTTAAAGATTAGAATAAGATGTAAGGTGATTTTGTTCCCAGAAGGCATTAAAATATAATGAAATTTTCCCCAGTGGAAAGTAAATTGAAATGCCAGAGCCAGGATTTGCCCAAGCTTATCACTGAATCATCATGATCTCTGAGTGTCAGAATGAGAATAACAAGATAGCTCTATGGTCTATAGCAACTTCAAGATCTCAAAGCATCATGTTAGGTCTTATGGAAAACATTTCCTCAGAGTCATGTTTCTTGGATTTACAAAGGACTCTTGTTTTCTTCCCCTTGAGTTATAGAGATTGGATTCAAGTATATAATTTCTGTGTTTAGCTTTTCTGTGTTTTGAACCAGCCACCGAGTCTCTCAATTTCCTTATACCTTGATTGAATTATTGAATTGCTGACACTGTTAGGACAATAGTCACAGATTTTCTGCGAGCTCCTGTTTCACCTGTTTAGCATAATGCTTACTTGAGTAGACCAAAAGGAGAAAAAACTAGAGAGTAGTTTAAACAAACAATTCCTGATAAAAAGAAAAGGTCAATTTTGAAAATGCCAAAAGTATATTGAAAAGTGTAAAGCCTTATGCATATCTTTATCAGGGAATCTAGGGCCTTCCTGTTGGACATGATAAAAAACAAACAACAGCAACAAAAAACTATAGCTTAAAAGGTGAGAAAAAAGTTGTAAGAGCTTTTCTGTACAATTTTGTTATCTCGTGAAACCACTAACTGAACTTGGAAATGAGCAGACTTAAGGTAGTGGGGTGTAGAATTTGACAGCCAGCACTTTCCTGGGGGTGATGTCATTGCAGCTTTGGTTGTTAGGTGCTATCTTATTTATTTGGTATACTCGTAATTTGGTGGCATTTCACTACTCTCTTGGATATTTTCTGAGAACTGCATATTGGATTTTGGGAACCCATTTTAAAGGAAAGCTGAACTTCTTTCAGGCAGCTTAAAAGATGAATTATCTTGCAAGGTGACTTCCAGCTCTGACTCCACAATCTCCTTGCATTTTTCTTTATACCAGTTTGTTAAAGTAGATTATTCTTTTTCCAAAATCTGTAATTCTAATGCTATACAGTTGAAATTCAGAAGTTGAAATTAAGAAATTGTTTTGGGTCATTGATGCTCTGTTTCTCTTCTAATCTACTAAAATGAACAAAAGGAAAACCTGTCTCAAGATATTTGTGTATATATATATGTTCCTACCATTCAAAATCTTCACATAGGTTTACTTTCTAAGTTAAAATGCATTTCTTTCTCAGAGAAGAAAAATGCCTTCTGAACAGTAGTTAAGTTTGCAGAGTGTAAGATTATATTTGATAGACAATAAAGCAGAATTTTTACTTAAATAGTGTTAAAGACTCTAAAGCAATAATAATGAAATAGATTAGTCATCTTCTTTTCTCATTATGTATGTTAGTATGTATGTTAGTCATCCACAAAGAGGTTTAATTCAGAGCACTGAGTATTTAGAATACTATGCTAGTTGAAAGGAGTGTTATAGATGTAATCTTCCCAGGAGTGATCTAGTAGTGTTATGGATGTAGTCTTCCCAGGAGTGAGGCAGTGTTTATTATTGTTATTTTGAGGTAGTAGAATACAGAGCAAGAAAGTGTAGATATAAAAGAAACTAGAAGTGCCAGTGAGAGGAGGGCTGTGGTATTAGGGTAGTAGTCATCCATATCTTGGGTGTATTCAAGGCAGAAATTGCTTATATTCTGCAACAAATAAACTTTTATGTATTTCTGTCTACTTTTGAAAAGTTTGCATTAACATACTTTTAATCTTCTGGAAAGCAATCACTGTTAAACCGTGTGATTGTGAAATTACCTTAAAGTTGGAAGCAAAGAATTGTCATGAAGTTCATGCCCTGAATAAATACAGAATCTATTTTTAATCTTGTCTTTTCTCCTTTCCCAACCACTAACATGCAGCACGTTTGTCATACATTATAGGTTTTAAAGAACATCTGATTGACCCCTAAATATGCAAGTATTGCTCAGAATGTGATTAAAACTATAGGTGGGATGATTATCAGAAAAACATTTTTTAAAAATTGTCTCAAGTACTGCATTTGATAGGGAAGGAATGTAATAACATTTGTCTGGGCCTGTCTACTTTAAGCTAGTAATTATACTACATATTTGTTTTCTTCCCAATCCTTAAAAAAAAAAATCTAGACTTGTGCAATCTTACTCTTGGAAATTGGCATTGTTATTTATGTGGTACTGAAATTATAACATGATATATGCAAAAGAAGTACCTGTGCCAAATGAGGTTCATGAGTAATTATTATGGTTTGTGTGCACATAAGGTACAATGCAAATAATTAATTTTAAACAGAAAATAATTCCAGGCACACATCTTTTGGTTCTAAAGTACCACTGAAGGAAATATTGATCATATAAACTTTTGAAAGTCACAGTTCAGTTCAGTTCAGTCGCTCAGTCTTATCTGACTCTTTGCAACCCCATGGACTGCAGCACGCCAGGCCTCCCTGTCTACCACCAACTCCCGGAGCTTACTCAAACTCATGTCCATTAAGTCGATGATGCCATCCAGCCATCTCATCCTCTGTCGTCCCCTTCTTCTGCCTTCAATCTTTCTCAGCATCAGGGTCTTTTCCAGTGAGTCAGCTCTTTGCATCAGCTGGACAAAGTATTGGAGCTTCCGCTTCATCATCAGTCCTTCCAATGAATATTCAGGACTGATTTCCTTTAGGATGGACTGGTTGGATCTCCTTGCTGTCCAAGGGACTCAAGAGTCTTCTCCAACACCACAGTTCAAAAGCATCAACTCTTCGATGCCACAGGTCTCAAAAATGCATGTTAATTACTCATCTTAAACTTCTTTCCCTATTAACTTTATTTTTAAAGCAAAAACAACAAACAAGTGGACAAGTTTGGTTGATATGTTGTGCCTTTCCTCTAAGTTTAAGCTTCCCTTACTGTAGATTCTAACAAAGAATTTCCAAAGGCAAGCAGCAAGAGAAGGAAAAAGAGAGGGTATGGAATAAATCATGATCCGCTTAAGCAGCTCCTGTTCAAACAATGCAGGTTTTAATAGGTCATTTCATTGCTACCTGTAGATGTCTTAATAGAAACTCTGTTTAAATTTCATTTGATGCATTAAAAAAACCAGATGTAGACATGACCTCCTAATAAATATTATACTGCAAGTCAGTGAAGTTCTGTATGTATTCATGCTAGTGTTACTTACATTATACCTCTCAGAATGAAAATATTTCTCCCTCTTTTTTTAAAGAAGTGATGCAGGAGAAGGAACATCAGATTTCATTTCAGAGACGTTGTTTAGGTTTTGTCTTTACTGCTAACTAGGGTTGTGTTCTTTTAAGCAAATCAAAATTCTTCTATTATCCTTAACTTTCTTCTTTATCAAAGAAGGCTAATGTTTCTCACAATCAAAATTGTTGTGAAGGTTAAATAAAAGTGTATGTGGAAACAGTTTGTACACTGAATGACAGTATAATAAATTGAAACTAATTTTGTTACTGGGGTAATTTTTATTATTAAACTTTATATTACATTTATTTATGTTACTAATGTTAACAAAGAAAGTTCATTCTTTCTTAAAGATTTGATCCATTCATTTTAATTATTATAATATTTATAATGTTGCCTTCACATACTTAAGGTGTGCTCAAACCAGTTATTCTCACAATGCTCAGTGTTAGATTTGACTAGTTTCTTCATCTAGTTAATTTGTAGTTTGATATAATAAAATGAGTTGATTTTAATGAGATTTAGGTTTTCTAAAATGTGATCATCAGAATAATATGTAATGAAGCAAGGTGTTAACTATTAGTTGAGAATAATAAAAGTTAGTGAAAGTCGGACAGTCATATATGACTCTTAGTGACCCCATGGACTGTAGCCCACCAGGCTCCTTTGTCCATGGAATTCTCCAGGCCAGAATACTGGAGTGGGTAGCCATTCCCTTCTTCAGGGGATTTTCCTGACCCAGGGATCAAACCGGGGTCTCCCACATTGCAGGCCAATTCTTTACCAACTGAACTACTATTTGTATAAATGCTTTTCTGTATCATTTAAAAAAATCTGTGCCTCTGTATTAGTATCTGCCAAGTTATTTTCTGTAGTAAACAACCCTCACATTTTATTTGCTTTACAGAATTAAATGTTTGTTTCCTGATCACATTGTATGTCCAGTGTGGATCAATGGGAGGGCCCTGCCCTTGTAAGAAGGAGGGTGTGGAAAACTGACCACTGGCTGATCATGCTTTGTGTGTGAACACACTGTATTTACCAACATGACATTAGCCAGACTACCTTCAAGAGTATAGGTGGGGAAGTGCTCTCCTACCCTGAGATCAGAACAACCAGGGTATTTTGTGACAGCCCTACTAACTTCCACAAGCAAATATACTAATTAGATACTTCCTTGAATGTTCTTTGATAGTCAAAGTAATTAAACATGATAACAAAATATAGTTTGTATTTTAATTAGCTTTTTCAAATTGTGTCTCCTTAACTCCATCACTGTAATAGGATTTTCATTTTTCACATCTAATATTGTGCTACTGAAGGAGATTGTGTTCCAAATTTACCTCCCTCTACAGTGTTTCATTTCTTCCCTGGTGGCTCAGAGGTTAAAGCATCTGCCTCCAATGCGGAAGACCCGGGTTCAATCCCTGGGTCGGGAAGATCCCCTGGAGAAGGAAATGGCAATCCACTCCAGTATTCTTGCCTGAAGAATCCCATGGACAGAGAAGCCTAGTAGGTTATAGTCCACGGGGTCGCAAAGAGTCAGACATGACTGAGTGACTTTTACCTTACAGTGTTTCATCACTGTTACTATCTCAAAATGAAAATAAGAATCAATATATAAAATTTTAGTTTTAGTTTCTTGGCAGAGATTTTGCTGTCACTTATTAGTGATATTGCATAGGGTTCCATTAGCATTTAGAGTACAGTTACCTTTTGATATACATGGAAGAATTGACTCCAGAACCCCAACAGGTACCCAAATCCATAGATGCTCAATTCTCTTATATAAAATAGTACAGTGTTTGTATATAACCTATAGATTATACTTTAAATCACTTCTAGATTAATTTTAATACCTAATGTAATGTAAATGCTATGTAAGTAGTTGTAAATATAATATAAATGCTATGGAAATAGTTGCCAGCAATTGCCAAATTCAAGTTTTGCCTTTGGTAACTTTCTGGAAATTTATTTTTTCAAATATTTTTGATCCATGGTTCATTAAATCTTCAGATACAGAAACCAAAGATATGGAGGGCCAACTGCATTTTATTAATGATCACTTATCAAGGTCAAAATTATGATGATACAAAAACAGTAAAACCGTTTAGGAAAATAAATTAAACAACTAAGTTTACCTTTGATGTAGAAGTGAAATAATGCAGGGGTCAGCAAACTATGACCTTGTGGGCAAAATCCAGCCTTGCTTCTGTTATATAATTAGAACACGGCGATGTCCACTTATGTTAGTACCCTCTTTGGCTACCTTCATGCTATAATGGCAGAGTTGAATAGTGCACCAGAGGCTGTATGGCTGCAAAGCTGAAAATTTTACTATCTGGCCCTTTATAGAAAACATTTGCCAAGCACTGGACTAAAGAACATAAAGCAAAGAAAAAAAAATACAATTTGTAATTAGAAGACCCGGGTTTGTCCTGATTCTAACATTATTCACTGTGTACTTTTGACCAGATCACTGAACATCTCTGAATTATTTTCTCATGTGACTAGTCCGTATGATTTCCTAATAAGTGAATAATAGTTGTGCTTCCTGTCCCCCAGGATTTTATGAAAATTCAAAGGATATTTAATAATGCTTAACTACTATGCAATTAAAATTCATCATTTTAAAAGGAGATGCTTTTTTTTCCTCCATTTTTCCTCATTGTCCAATAAAGGTTGAAATGAGCTCTGTGACTCAAATTCTGTGAACCTCTGGAACAGTAAGCCTCAGGGGTTTATAATCTTATTTTCCAGAGAGATGACCCATAATGTGCATTAGATTCTCAAAGTGTCCCATAATTCTTAGAAGAGTTTAAAACCATTGGCTTGAATAATTTCTATTTTAAATTTTAGACTGATAGAAAGTAACATTTTGTAGCACTTGAAAAATTTAGAAAAAATACTGTGTCAGAAACATTGTAGTAAAATGCTGGTGTTGATGCCGGCGGACAAAATAACTGCTTAGAGAACTGAGTACAGTGGTCAGAAAGAAACCATGTAAGAGCACATTTCTAAAAATAAGAAAATCTTATGTTACTGCTGAGCTCTGAGTGATATTATAGTGTCAAATATTTTCAGTTCTTCCAAAATCCTGCAGATTCTGAATTGTTTTCGGTAAACATGAGAAGAAATGTTATGCTTTAGAAAACTAGAGTATTACAATCCCCAGCCATGACATTCTGGATTTTAAGAATCCAGCCTTCCTCCTGTTCTGTAATTATTAGAACACAGCTACATCAGTTTATTTCAGTATTGACTTGAGCTATCTACACACTGTGTTGGCAGAGTTGAATAGTACAGCAGAGGCTATTTGGCCTGTAAAGCCAGAATCTTGAAAAGAATACGCACACACACTCTCACACGTGTATAACTGAATCACTTTGCTGAGCACTGAAACTGACACAGAATTATAAATCAAGTATGTATGCGTCCTAAGTTGCTTCAGTCATGTGCAACTCTTGGCGACCCTATGGGCTGTAGCTCATCAGGCTCCTCTGTCAGTGAGATTCTCCAGGCAAGAGTACTGGAGTGGGCTGCCGGTTCCTCCTCCAGGGGATCGTCCCAAGCCAGGGATCGAACCAGTGTCTCTTAGGTCTCTTGCACTGGTAGGCAGGTTCCTTACCACTAGCGCCACCTGGGAAGCACCCTGCCCCCAAATTAACTGTATTTCATAAAAATTAAAACAAAAACAAGAAAAGCGAAGCATGCAAATATAACAATTAAAAAAAGTGGTACTGGATAAAGGAAAAAAAAAAAAAAGACTAGACCAGGAAAATAGGCTGGGAATAGGAGGCACAATTGTAAAGGAGTTTAAAAGATGATATTTCTTTTCCAGTTTTTATGTTATTTGTTCTTGCTTTGGATTTGTGTTTCTAAACTGTGAACGTAGAGTGTGAATGGGGGCCTCAAAAGTTCTTCCCACTTAATTCAATGTGGGCAGGCTTAGTAGCAGGATAACATAACTAGAGTTAGCTACCAATTAGTAATTTCAGTGCACTGCCTTCTACCAGGGAGAAGGCAATGGCACCCCACTGCAGTACTCTTGCCTGGAAAATCCCATGGACAGAGGAGCCTGGTAGGCTGCAGTCCACGGGGTCGCACAGAGTCGGACATGACTGAAGCGACTTAGCAGCAGCAGCAGCCTTCTACCAAGTGGAAAAGCCTCCCATATTCTCTCTCTAGAGGCTCTGAATTGTTATGGAAACAAGGAAATCATGTTTTTATAGCCATTATCCTGAGCTATCTTTAAGAGTGTCTTGTTGATTTCTTACTAAAATGTATGGCAAAACCAATACAATATTGTAAAGTAATTAGCCTCCAATTAAAATTAATAAATTTGTATAAAATAAAATAAAATCTTGCATTCCAGGATTAGGTTTTCTAATAGACTGAAATCAAGGTATGGGACTTAATCTGAGATAGTCTTCATAGCTGTAAAGAGATCATAGAAAAGAGAAAAATATTCTCAAGAATTCACATTTCGGGCATGATGAGGCCTTCTTGTAATTATTTGTGTGAGTGTGTGAGTGTGTGTGTGTGTGTGTGTTCATGCTTCAAGTTCAAATGAGACTGTATAAGAAATTAAGAATGCAGGTGGTGAGAAACAGTGGTGGTCATACTCCTTCCCTGTCTACCACCTCTTGAATCTTTCCTTTAGATTAAACCCTATGAATGTCAAATATATCTAAAACAGGTGAATGGAATTATCTGTGTGTGTGCATGTCTGTCTGTGGCAGGGGAGGGAGAGTGGATCACATCCAGGAGCAGGCAGCCTGTCTCCATAGTTGGGAAAGACTTCCAGGTCGCACAGATGTGCATTTTAAATGCTGGTTGTGCCACTTTCAATTGCTCATGTCTGTTTTACTTAACGTTTCTGAGTCCTAAGTTTTAAGGCACCTTTTCCAGAATGTTACTTTGGGAATTAGTTGAGGAAAACATACCCAAAGTGCCTAGGATACCACAGTCTCTGCCTCATAATAGATTCTCAGTGTTAAGTTCCTTTTATACATCTTTCCAGTTCAAATGTTCCCGGTCAGAGTTTGGGGGATGGGCTTTTCCCCACCCTCTTCTCCTAGTCCCAAGGCTGAGAAGAGCACATTTTCTACTATCTGTGGGAAATAAATTCTAGACACAATAGGAAATGACCCACGTAAAGCAGAACATTAGATAGAACAGAACCAATGAAAATTAATAGCCTATGATTGATGAATCACCAACAGTTATTGGGTGGATTAGTTGAGCTTTTGATCGTTGCTTGACAGAACTATGTAATAGACATAGATTAGTTGTTGTTTGGTCGCTAAGTCATATCCGACTCTTTGTGACCTCATGGGCTGTAGCCGGCCGGGCTCCTCTGTCCACGGGATTTCCTGGGCAATAATACTGGAGTGAGTTGCCTTTCCTTCTGCAGGGTATCCTCCCAACCCATGAATCATACCCAGGTCTGCCGCATTGACAGGTAGATTCTTTACCACTGAGACTCCACTAGGTGTAGCTTGGTGAGACCTATAAAGCCAGTGCATGAGACATGAGAGACAGGTTCCATCCCTGGTCAAGAAGATCCCCTGGAGGTGGGCGTGGCAATCCACTCCCATTTTTGCCTGGAGAATCCCATGGACAGAGGAGCCTGGCGGACTACAGTCCACAGGGTTGCAAAGAGTCAGCAACTTAACACACATGCATAAAACCCAAAAGACATTGAAAAATCAGCAAAACTGTGGCATTAGACTGAAATACTTGTCTTTTATATGGTCCCTTATGTAATAACACAGTCATAGCAAAGAAGTGTAACACTCAGTAGGGCTTCCCTGGTGGTGCAGACGATAAAGAATCTGCCTGCAATGTGGGAGACCCAGGTTCAATCCCTGGGTCGGGAAGATCTCCTGGAGACGGGTATGGCAACTCACTCCAGTTGTTCTTCCCAGGAGAATTCCATGGACAGAGGAGCCTGGTGGGCTACAGTCCTTGGGATTGCAAAGAATCAGTCACAATCGAGTGACTAACACTTTCATAACATTCAGTATGTGCTAGGTACTGTTTTAAGTACTTTATGTATATATTCAAACATTTTCATCCCTACAACAACCTGTAAGGTATTGCTGTCATTATGCCCATTTTAGGATAAGCAAAGGGAGGCATTGAGAGTTTAGATAATGTGCCTGAGTCATGCAGCGAGTAGATGGCATTTAGTGGGGTTTTAAATCCACCTGGTTTGGCTGCAGGGTCCACATTCATAATCTCTGACCTCTATTGCATTATACGTTGAGAAAAGCAGGATATATGTGATTTACTGTAAATTCCTTCTGAACTGATCGTATCTGTCCACCTGTCTCTCCTAATGGTTAAGGACTGTTTCAGGACTCTACCTTTCTAGGTGAATGAATGATGCCATTGTTACCTTTGGAAAAATGTATAAGTAATTTGGAGAAAATCAACTTGAAAAGTGCAGGGCTCTGATGGATCCTCCAACACTTGTTACTCGTGAATATTGGATTAAGTAAAGCATATCTGCCATTACCATGTGTGGAAAACCTTTTATATAAATGGCCTTACTCTCTTGATATTGAGGATATAAATTTTTAGACATGAAAATAAGCATCCTTAATTTTCATTTTTTAGTGTATTTTTTTAAAAAGTAACATACACAAATAAATTAGTTTGAAGATATTTAATTTGTCAAAATCAAAAATGCATGGAAATCTAATCTCATATCTGAGGTGCATCTTAAAAAATGGTGGGTATTAAATTTAAATTGAATTTACCCAATGTCTCTTAATGGTTTGGGTGATATATTCTTTCATCTCAGTGACCCAACTTCAGCTGTCATCACTCAGGTTCAGTATCTGGATAATCATACATCTTTCAGGTAGGTTGGCTGTCACTTTCTCTTTCTTTCCCTTTTTGACACTTGCAGTAGTTGATGAGGTTTGAATTACTGCCCCAGGGTAATAGCCAAGACGAGCATAGAAAAATCCTTATACCATAATTCAGTTTTAACTTAAATTGTATTAAATATGGACACTCAGCACTTAAAAACTTTGCATTCCGTCTCTTCAGCATCTGCTACCTAATTACCACCAGTACTTCAATTTTCTTGGTCTCAGCTTTTCGTATTTGTGTAATCATGGGGTTAGAATTCTATTTGCCATTTCAGTTCTTACATCTTATAATTTTGTCACTAACCTAAGGTGACTTTTCCCCCTTTATTTGTGGTACTTTATAGCGTGAATACAGAAAAATAATAGACCATTTCAGATAAGATACTATCCAGAGGTCCTGTGAGAGATGTTGAAGTAGTTCCTCCAAAACAGTAGGTTTTGCTGTGATACAGTTACTACGTTTGCTGCTTGCTAATGATGGATAAAATATCTAATAGCTGCCAAGGCCTGGTTGGCTGTGACAATAACCAGTGAATTGCAGTAATACAGAGCACTTTGTTCATTATTTGCTTGGTATCATATAACTGTTTTTGTTCCATGGTGTAATCTTCCCAGTGAAGAGCATGAAAAAAGAGCATGGTATGTTATTCAGCCACAAAAAAGGAACAAAATAATGCCATTTGCAGCAACATAGATGGGCCTAGAGATTGTTATATTGAGTGGAATAGATCAGACAGAAAAAAAACAAATAACATATAATATCACTTATATATTATAAGTGGTCACTTATAATATATGTGATAGAATAATATATATATAATATAATATATAAGTGATATAATATTACTTATATGTATAATCTAAAAAAATGGTTATAAGAACTTATCTATAAAACAAAAATAGAGTTACAGATGTAGATAATAAACTTATGGTTACTGGAGGTGGGGGGGCGGGGAAGGGGAGGAGGGAAAAATTGGGAGGTTGGGACACTAGTATATATAAAATGAATAACCAACAAGGACCTACTGTATAGCACAGGGAACTCTACTCAATACTCTGAAATGACCTATATGAGAAAAAAAATCTAAAATGGAGTGGACATATGCATAAGTATAACTGACTCACTTTGCTGTACACCTGTAACTAATACCATATTGTAAACCAACTATACTCCAATAAAATTTTTTTTAAGAGAAAGATAATATTGGTTCAACTCCCGCATACTCTGAACACATTTCAGTGGCAAAAGTAGCGTCAGCATAAGCACCACTATCTTTACCACCGTTGTTTTCATCAACAGTGGACATTTATTCCCCTGAAGAAGGAAATGGCAACCCACTCCAGTACTCTTGCCTGGAAAATCCCATGGACTGAGGAGCCTGGTGGGCTACAGTCCATGGGGTTGCAAAGAGGTGGATACGACTGAGCAACCGAGGTGTGTGTGAGATGGACATCTATTCAGAGCACCAGTGGCAGAGCCTGAGCCAGCTTTATGGCAGAAAAGTAGCATTGGCCAGCTGATACTCACCAGCTGTTTGCCATGTGTCAAGCACCATAGCGTGTCCTTCCTGTGTCGTATATCACACAATCCTCATCACTCTTCGCAGATGAGAAAACAGAGGCACAGTGTTTTTGCAAAAAATTTTTTAGTAACTTTCTCAGTGACAGAGTGGCAAAGCTAGAATTCAAACCCAATTTTGGGGGGCTCCAGAGCCTGCAGTTTTAATCACTATGCTCTATTGTCCTCCATATCCTTGAAGGGAGATTTGAGTGAGTCTGTTTGCAATTGAGGAAAATTATTGCATATCAAAGATAGCGTAGCTTTCTTGGCAGTTCAGATTATCAATGTCTTCCAAGATCCAACTCTCTAAAATGAAAAAGAGAAAAAAATTACACTTATTATGTCTAATATATTCTTTTTAAACGTATTGTATAGTTTTATCATTTTACTGCTTATAATGTTAAAAAAAAAAGATTTATTCAGTGACACTCATCAGAGTGGTAAGGCAGACTTCATTCAGGGCCATGTGATAGCTGTAGGAACCTCTGCAGTAGTTTTGTAGTAAGGCAGAGAGACTGGGCTCAACTCTGAATATGGCGAAGCAAAGTAGGGATTTATAGCCAAAGAGCATAGGGTGGGGAATCCATAGATAGAAAGAGACTAAAAGGGGACATGAGGACACACAAGGGGCTGATTTTCACCAAGCCACCCTAACAGGAGTTTTTCTTTCTTCTTTAATATGGCTGTACCAGGTCTTAGCGTGGGCTCTCAGTTGCAGCATGCGGGATCTAGTTCCCTGACCAGGGATCGAACTTGGGCCCCCTGCATTGTGAGTGCAGAGTCTTAACCATCAGACAACCAGGGAAGTCCCCCTAACAAGACTCTTGCTAAAGGCCTGTCAGAGGTGATCAGGTATCACCTGGGCAGTGATGAAGGATAAGGAAAAAAGATGATCAAATACTGAGAGTGGGAGTCGGGGGCGCAGTTCTGGATAAACTGAACTTCCACAGGATTCTTACTAGAACTGAAGTTTATAAAAAAAGGACATGGGAGCCCAAGGCTTAGTCAAAAGAGAACTCAGAAGAGCCAGACCGGAGTTTGGTCCAAGACAGAATGTTTTCCAGGGTTTGGTCCAAGACAGAATGTTTTCCAGTAGACAGTACGGTTTTCTTTATTGCTTTGATGATTTGTCATTTGATGCCGTGTATGACCAGGAAGATAACATCAAATTATACTCAAATTCTTATCGGAAAATTCTTTTAACAATAACCTTTAAAGTATGATTTCCAGAAAATGCATTTGTCATAGTTCAGATTCTTGATTACAGTCTCTATATGTGTGGGAAAATGTAAGTTATTCAATTTTCTTGGTAAGAAATAGTTTTTGCCACTTCCTTGATGCTGTTGGATCATCTTTCTCCCCTCTTGGGATAAGAGGAGAACCAGATAATAAGAGGCAGTTAAATAGCACGTGAATTTGCTGCCATTTATAGAAATATCATTTCATTACACCTTGAACAGATCTCTTTTTATTGGCTTGAGCTTCAGATGAAATTGTTGACCAACATTGAGTGGTCGTGTTTTATCAAAATGCACCTCTTTGAACACTGAGAATCTAATCCAGGACAATTAGATGCTCTCACTAGGAGAGGCATATGGGGACTGAGAAGAACGTTGAGGTGAGATGTTTTACTTCTCCCTTGACCCGTATGGTCTAGGCTGTTCTCACCAGTGGCTGAAGCTCTGGTGCTACTTAAATATGCTCTCTTGCTCCCACTCCCCTCACTGGATTTCTTTCCTTCCGCCCACGTATCTGAATCAGTGAGAGGATAAAGGGTGCAGTTCCAGTGTATTAAGTGAAAAGCTAGAAGCAATGTACAAGTAGATGGCTACTGCTCTTTGGCAAGATTACTTTGCAAGAGAATTTCCCTCCAACCTTTACCTGCAGGTGTAGATTTTTATAACTGTATCTTGTTAGCAAAAAATAAAAACAAGCAACTTAAGAACTAGGGAGCTTCCTGTAGATTTGCCATTATTCAACTGGGATGTAGGATTTTATGATGTAAGTTGCAACTAAAGATAGCAAGGGAGCCATCTTGTGAAACACTGTTTGAACTGCAGGCTGGTGGCTTCTGGGCCAAGAGGAAAGCTGGTGATAGTAATGGTGAAACAAAAGGTCAAAATTTAATTCCTTTAACTGACACAATCGTTCTGGTGCTCCTATACATTCTTTCCCAGTCTATGTAAATCAGCAAGTATTGGCGGAATAGTATGTCCAGGGATGGTTCATATTCACTGGTTATTTAACTGAGAAATCCCTTAAGTTTGAGGAATGATACTTGTAGCCTTGATCCTTAATTCTAAATACTTGCTGTAAGCGATTGAATTAATAGTTTAAATTTCAGCCTTAAAGTCTAGTAAGTGTTTAACCTTGTACACATAACTTCAGTAAACCTGTTTGTTTCTGAATGAAGATAATTAGCAGTACTTCTCTTATAGGGTTGTGAAAGTTGAATGGAGTGTACACACACGTGAAGCGCCTGGGCTTCCTTGGAGGTTCAGATGGTAAAGAATCTGCCTGCAGTGCAGGAGACCTGAGTTCGATCCCTGGATCGAGAAGATCCCCTGGAGAAGGGAATGGCTACCCACTCCAGTATTCTTGACTGGAGAATCCCATGGACAGAGGAGCCTGGCGGGCTACAGTCCATGGGGTTGCAAGTAGAGATGGCTAAGTGACTAACACTTTCACTTTCATGAAGAGACTAGCATTGTATCTGTGATGCAGTGAGAGAGAGGAAAAGAGTGTGTGTGTGTGTCAATAAATAGTGTTAGCCATTATTTTTATCATTGATAATGACAGTTATTTTATTTTTATTTTATTATTTTATTTTTGGTAATGAAAATAGAGTAATAAAGTAATGCCATAGGCTGGTCTAAAAGAGGTACTCTGATCACGGTCATCCTACATACAATTTGCTTCCTAATTTTGCTTTCTTTTCTCCTGAAGAGCCCTACCACACCCCTCCCCCCATATTGAATAGCTTTAGACCCACAAAACCATGCCCATGTCACAGAATGTAAATCAGAATCACATCTGTAGATATTTAAAAATACATGAACAGAATCCCCTCCTCTCCCAGGGGAAGATAAGAATTTAGGTGTTCTGGGGTGGATTTTTGAAATTCCCTCTGTGATTCTGATCTGCACCCTTGGTTTAAAAACAATGACCTAGAAGAACAATGTACTACTTTGTGAAAGTCCTGAAATGAATACTTCTTTTATCAAAACATTGTTTAGTTCTCTTAATTAAAATCATATTTTTTCTAGAACTACTGTTTCTTATTCAGTGTTCGGTTAGCTTGTCTGTCAGTGCTGTGGGTTTGACTCACTTTTTAAAAATGACCAGGTGTAGGACTTTCCTGGTGGTCCTGTGGTTAAGACTTCATCTCCATTGCAGGGGGTGTGGGTTCGATCCCTCGTGGGGGAACCAAGATCCCACATGCCTTGAGGCCAAAAAAATCAAAACATAAAACAGACGCAATATTGTAACAGGCTCAAAAATGTTCCACGTGAGAAAAAAAATCATTAAAAAACAAATAAATAAAAAAGACCAGGTGTGATCATCATTTCACTTTGTTTTCTGAATAGTTTCCTCTTTTTCTTAGGTTGCTAACAGAGGACACCCCAAATTTACCCTGTTCTTCTTACCCTACCTCCAGTATTTTATCCTTATACCCTACTCTATTGATATTTTTCTGCATCTAAAATAATGTAAGTTGTTTTATATTAAAATACCACTTTAGTTGTTACTTTTTAAAAAATATAGTTTGCACAGATATGGAACTCTCTTTTTACTTGTCAGCTCCAAATAAAACTAAAAGGAGTAAAAAAGTACAGTAGAACTATTTAGATCTGAGGATGTTTATTTAATTAAAATATATTAATAAGACCCATAGATGTTTCTTCTTAATTCAATATATTTTCTTGGGCATCTGCTCTGAGCAGAGCGCTACACATTTTTGTATGTAAAGGAAAGAAAAATATCTGCTCCCAAGAAGTTTGTCATCTAGAAAAAAGACAAAAGCATGTAACCAAATGGCAGGAATTCATGTAAAAGTCATGTATAATCCCTGAAAAGGAAATAGCAAGTGTTATGGATGTTCCAAGAAGCAAGATCACAGCTGGCTGAAAGGGAGAGGAATGACCGTATATTGGAAGTGATGTGTGAAGGGGACAGAAAGGACAGAAAAGATTTCAAATCATGATTGAAGGGGCCACATTCGTACCAGTTAGAAGGAGAAAACAATATAAAACGTGTAAGGAATCAAAAAAGGCGAGCTGAGTTTTTTTTCAGTGAGTAATGATGACTCTGGTGTTACTGAAGGGAGTACAGTTGCATAACAGGGAGTCTGGGGAAATGGGAATGGTGCTTTGTAAGTAAAGGCCTTGGAACGGCTAAGCGTTTTACAGATTACTGAGTATAAACACCTAACTGTGCTTTAGGGAGAATGAACTGTGGTGAGATGGGTTTGGTTGAGAAAAGACCATGGTAAGGCTGTCTGGATGGCCTGAGGTAGTGGCAGAAGAACCATCGAGAAGCAGAGGAGGAGAATGGAAGGATTGTCGTGGACTGGGGACGTTGCCTGCAGAGCTATATGGCTTTGGGGTCTTAACGGGATTTACACTACCATGCGTGAATAGCTAGCTAGTGGGAAGCTACTGTATAACACAGAAAGCCCAACCCAGCCATATACATACATGCTGGCTCTTTTGGTTACACACATATATGGCTGATTCATGTTGTACGGCAGAAACCAGCATAGCATTGTCAAGCAATTATCCTCTGATTAAAAATCTTTTTAAAATATGGCACGACAAAGTGAGTGAAAATGTTAGTTATCTGCTAGTCATCCACTAAGAACAAAATCCTGAATTACCAGAGGGAGGGAAGTTAAACATGCTAATCTGATTATTTTTAAAGGAAATGTACTATTCAGAAGTCAACACAATAAAGAGAAACCTCAACTAACAACTTAGGCACAGAGGAGATTTTGAAGGAATAACGAGAATCAGGAGAAGGATTCTTTTGTGAACATCTTTCCATAACCCCACCATTTCATGAGAGCCACAACAAACCAGCTGTTTGAAGGCATTTTAGGTCTAAGCTCTGAAAGTGAATCAAGTATTCTTGAAATCACCAACATTTGAAAAATGGAAACTGCCTGAATAGAAAGAAGAGAGGGCTTGCAGTTTCCCTTCCTGAAAGGGAGTTTCAGGAAGAATATATATTTTTCAATTTTTATTTTTTAGAATTGAGCTTTGTTTTTGTTGTTGTTATTTAAATTTTATCTTGTTGATTATTTGGTCGTACTGTGAATTCAGCATGCAGGATCTTAGTCCCCCAGCTAGGGATCAAACCCATGCTCCCTTCAGTGGCAGTATGGAGTCTTAACCAACCGGACCACCAGGGAATCCCAGAATATATTTACTTTAGATGGCCAAAGGAAAAGCCCTAGGGCTACAGTGAGGACCAAGGAATGGTCCCTCACAGAACTTCTACTTGTGGAACTGATGGTTATAATCTAGTGAGATGATTCTTAGGATAAAGGGAATGTGTATACAGGAGGGGGACCAAGCCCAACCTTGGGGCTGTATAGTGAGGGCTCAAGCAAGGCTTCTTGGAGAAATTAATTCCTAACCTAAGTAATGGTGGAATCTTAAGGATCAACCAGGTGAAGAGTTGTGGGAGGGGGAAGGCATGCATTTGAGGTAAAGGAAGAAACATAATCAGAGGAAATCAATAGGGAGGTAGTTCAGTTTGGTTAAGTATCTTTCATCTGCATGGTACTTATTTTTATATAAGGTGAATTTTTCTTCAAAATAGTAGTCAATTTTCTCAGCCTTATTAATTGTATAATTATTCAACTTTGAATTTATGATGCTTTAAAAAATGTGCTATGTCTAACCTTATTCTGGTCTTTTCTGTTCTTTTCTGTTTTGTTGCATTGCACTCTACACTAGCCCAAACTGTTCTCTAAAGCTCTTCCATATGTCTTGATAAGATTACTTTTAGGTATTTCATAATTCCCTTATAGTAAAAGTAAGGTATTTTTCCATTTCAATTAGCAAATTTGAGATTGTGCTAAAGTAGTATAATGCTGTTGGTTTCTGCATATTTATCACGCATTCAGCTATTTTACTGAGCTTTTTACCTATTTGATAATTTTTAATAATCTCCTATACTTACTAGATATTTAATTCCACCTACAACTAATATATTTGTCTTCTTTATAATAATCATTCCTTTTATATGTTTACTATCATTATGCCTGCTAGAACTTTCAGAATAATAATTAAAAAAAGTAAATTGTGAAATGGACATTTTTCCCCCCGACTGTAAGGGGATTCCTCTTATTGTCCTTTAATATTAAGTATGATATTGAATGTTTTGAGATAGTCACCCTTTGTCACAATAAGAATTATTTTCTGTTTATCACTTTTAAAGAATTATAAGAAATTATACAGATTGTTAATCAGATTGCTTTTTTAATAGCTGTATAGTAGATATCATGTAGGGCCTTCCCTGGTGGCTCAGATGGTAAAGAATCTGCCTGCAATGCAGGAGCCCTGGGTTGCATGCTGGTTGGGAAGATCCCTTGGAGGAGGGGATGGCAGCCCACTGCAGTATTCTTGCCTGGAGAATCCCCATGGACAGAGAAGCCTGACGGGCTATAGTCCATGGGACTGCAAAGAATTTGACATGACTGAGCGACTAAGCACAGCACAGCATGTATATCATGTAGAGCAAAGCTTCCTACCTCATTTCCCCCCAAATATTCTTAGCTATTATTGGTTCTTTACTTTCTTTTATTACTTTTATAAAATTCCATTATTTTGTACTGAAAACTGTTGTAAAATATTCATTGCATATGGGTCTTTTCCACTGAACCAGTTCTTCCCATCAGGAGCTTCAGCTTCAGCATCAGTTCTTCCAATGAATATTCAGGACTGATTTCCTTTAGGATGGACTAGTTGGATCTCCTTGTAGTCCAAGGGACTCTCAAGAGTCTTCTCCAACACCATAGTTCAAAGCATTAATTCTCTGGTGCTCAGCTTTCTTTATAGTCCAACTCTCAACATCCATACTTGACTACTGGAAAAACCATAGCTTTGACTATACGGACCTGTATCGGCAAAGTAATGTCTCTGCTCTTTAATGTGCTGTCTAGGTTGGTCATAGCTTTTCTTCCAAGGAGCAAGCGTCTTTTAATTTCATGGCTGCAATCACCATCTGCAGTGATTTGGGAGCCCCCCAAAATAAAATCTGTCACAGTTTCCATTGTTTCTCCATCTATTTGCCATGAGTGATGGGACTGGAGGCCATGATCTTCGTTTTTTGAATGTTGAGTTTTAAGTCAGCTTTTTCACTCTCCTCTTTCCCTTTCATCAAGAGATTGTTTAGTTCCCCTTCACTTTCTCCCATAAGAGTGGTGTCATCTGCATATCTGAGGTTATTGATATTTCACCCTGCAATCTTGATTCCAGCTTGTGCTTCATGCAGTCTGGCATTTTGCATGATTATTTATTATTAACATATATAAATAATAAATTGATCTCTGTACTCATGGAACTCATAAATGATAAACTCATGAAATAATAAATATATATCTATAATAAATCAACCTCTACACTCATGGAACTCATAGTCAAGTGAGGAATATATATAGATAATAGATATTAAATCAGTTGTTACAAATAATTATATAATTGCAAGTGTGCAAAGTATTTGAAAAGGGTCTTATTTGTTTGTAGTATTAATAAATTCTGTCATAAAAGTGACATGTTCACTTGGACCTGTTCAGATGGGGGTGGCATATATGGGCCTCATGTAGGTATTCCACTAACGATGGACCTACAGCAGCTTTCTGCAGAAGGCCCTTCCCTGAAAGTGATGTGAAGGCAAGGTGATGGCTGTTCTGATGATATATTCCTATAAATGTCAGCGGTTGGCCTAGAGGCATTGGTTTAGCTTCCATGCAGATCTCTAGCACAGATTATGTACAGTCTCCTAAATTTGGCTCTTATTCTGTACTATATTGGTCAATATTAAGTAGCTGAAAAGGGGGAAGTCCTAAATTGTAGTGTTTGGCAATTTCTGAGGTGTAAATATGTCTGTTGTAGTTGATTTCAGGCTATCAGTGTGAAGTCAGCTGACCAATAGAATTCCTGAGAATTTAACCACTGATCTCTCAAGATAGGGTCAAGATACCATGGAGCCCTCGTCTCCTCCCAGGTCTTGTCCTCTGGTTTCTGCCCCACCCAACCTCTTCCACAGTCAGGCCCCTTCAATCTTCAGTCTAGTCTGTTCCCTTAAGCTCTTCGGAAGCTGGATCGACTGCCAGTCCTTTAACTTTGTTGCCAAGCATATGTGATGCTATAAACTGACAGCTGCTCTCCTCAGGCGAAGCATTTTGAGTGTGAACACCTTAATTTAGGAGTTACAACAAAACTTAATATTGTTTCTTTTCCATTTTCTTCTTGCCAAAACAGTCTGTTTCACCCTGAGGCAAGGAAGATGCTGCTGAGTAACCAAGGGAAAGAGTCAGGAAGTCCAGACAAGCACTAAAATTAATCTTTTACAAGCTTGGCGTGCTGTGTTGCTTAGAGTCAATAGATACTTTTCATAAGTCCATTAACAGTATCAAGTCATTTAACCCGGGTCTACTCATTGCTTAAAAGGTGGTACATGCGTGCAGTGAAGACTGATCTTCTTTTATGGAAGACAGGGAAGAAAACACGAGGAACATCCCTTGAACAGCCATGTGGTCCTCTCACTTGGGCAAATGTCCAGGGCATTGCTGGCATGTCCTTAATGTCAGAAAACTGCTCGGTGGCTTTGTGTGTGCACGCTGGGTGGCTGTGTGAGGGCTTCCACCTCCGAGGCACAGGTTGAGCAGAAGAGATCAGCGTAATGTTATCGAGAGAAGGTTCATGTTTGGAAGATGAAGCAGGAAGAGACTCCCAGAAGAGTCATATCAGGATCCCTCAACCCTACTCCTTTCATTCTCCCGTCTGCTAACTTTGGAGATAATAAAGATGAAGCATAGAGATGCCACAAGGAACTGGTCTCTGTCTTTTGATCAGTGAAAGGTAGATCGGCTTTCTTTACATCTAGAATTCTTTGGATTGGGGGCCATCTCATGTGGTGACCTAAACAGGATTTCTGAGGAAATCCTTTGTCCCCTTTTCTGAAGATGTTCTGGTTTCTTCTGGCCAAATCTGTCGGTGATGGATGGAAAGTTGGAGTCTTGTTTCTTATGTCCTTTTAACTCGTGTGGGGCAGGTCAAATTGAGCCCTTGGACACTTAAGCTTTTTATTTTTTAAATGGTAGAGCCTATTTTTAGTGATACCCCAGTCAGTATTCGTTTTCATTGTATCTTTTCTTTCTGATCCTTGATCCTTTCTGGTGGTAGGTTACTTCTCATGGTTGTAACTCTGAAGATACTTATCCTCTTCTGCAGAAAGAGAAAATGGGATGATGTGGGATAACTCAGATGCTTGGCCCACTTCAGGTCACATGGTTGTTCCTCTGGTAGTGGTGGTGATGGTTCAGTGGCTTGGTCGTGTCCGACTCTTTGCTGCCCCATGGATTATAGTCCCCCAGGCTCCTCTGTTCATCTGGAGAGACAATAGAAAAAGTGTTGAATCTTAGCAGGACTCTGGAATAATCAGAGAATCCAGGTCGAAACAGTCCACCCTGCAGTCTCTCTTGTTATTGATATGCTGCCTATTGATGCTAGAATAGAAGACAGGGTTGAGATGGTTGAGTTCCATCTTGGATGGTGTTAAGAAATGCTACTCTTCCAAACAGTCCAGGTTAAACATTCTACCTAACTTTTGTGATGGCCTTTCCTTCTTCAAATTACCTTGCTACAAGACTTTTGGGACTTTTTCACACATGCCCTGGATGCATCTTTTGTATATATTGCCCTGATGCTCAGCATTCCAAAGCATTAGTAGACAAGAGCAGATGCAAGGTAAATGCATAGGAAGGTAAATGAGTTAAATGCGTAGACAGCTTACATCATATTCTCCAAGCAGTCGGTGGGTCTGAGAAGTAGTAAGGCAGCTTTTGAGCTGGAGGCTTAAAAAATAAAAAAAGATTTGTCGACTAAAAAAAATGCACAACACAAGAGTTGCAAGTTAAGTTTTATTTGGGGGCAAAATAAGGATGATAGCCTGAGAGGCAGCCTCTCAGATAGCTCTGAGAAGCTGCTGCAAAGAGGTAGGGGGGAAGGTCAGTATATATGTGATTTTGGTGAAGGGGGAGTATATGTAATTAAGCACATTATTTATTTTTTTGCAGAAGGTTTCTGCTAGTCACAAGGAGTAGTCATCACCATGAAAGATTTAAGGATTTTAGTGCTTTTCTAGACATGAAAAGATACAAAAATTTGGCTCATAAAATTGGCTCCTGGAAATGTCTGACTATATGCAGACCTGTTCTGCCAGATTCCCCAGAGCACAGAGCACCTCATTTCTGCTCTCTACTCTGAACTCCTTGCAGGGGATTTTGAAAATCAGCAGTAACAGCTGCACATGATTTAATCCTTGTAAATGTAGATGGCAAGTGCCAATTTGTAATTCACCGGGTTGATAATTTTAAGTTTTCATTTACTGCTTTTTGGTAGATACTTGAATGAAAAAAAATTTTTAAGTTGTTATTAAATGTTTAATAATTTAAGCATATTTGAATACTCTTAAGGCAATACACACTTAATAAATGGCAACAAAAGCTTTGTAGTCAACAGCATTGGCAGCACAGAGAGGTAGAAGTAAACTGAATGAAAACATTGACTTTATTGTGTGTTATACTCCCTCAGTTTTCATCATCTAGTTTAATTGGAACATTAGCTATACTTTGGGGATTGTTAGAGTGCTTGTTTATAAGAAGATTTTACATTAAAAGCTTATGTGGTATAAAGGGATTCTTAATTAGTTGAAATCTAGGATTGATATTTTATAATATTTGGAAATTTTTGAATCAAGTTTGAGGTCATATGTTTTAAACTATTACTCATTTCTAAACAACTGAATTCTTCTTCTTTGTATTTTTAGGATTTGGAAACATCTCACCACGCACAGAAGGGGGAAAAATATTCTGTATCATCTATGCCTTACTGGGAATTCCCCTCTTTGGCTTTCTGTTGGCTGGAGTTGGAGATCAACTAGGGACCATATTTGGAAAAGGAATTGCAAAAGTGGAAGATACATTTATTGTGAGTATGATAGCCATTTAACTGCATATGTTAATTGTCTCATTTTTTCAAAAATATTATAACTTTTCTGTTTACCTCAGATATAGTTAGATGTAAGCTATTGAGTTTTCTATAACAATTTACATGAGCTTCTTTTTGCAAATAACTCACTGTATAGTTGTTTTTATACTTCTCTGAACGAATACATTAATGAATGAGAAAAAGTGAAATATACAGAAAGTAGAAATCTGACAGTCCTGGGCTCAAATTCCAGATGGATTGTATCCTGGCTATATTCACTTAAGCTAGTTATTTTACCCTTAAATCTCCATTTTGCCATTTATATGAATAATAGTACTGATGATGAGGCATTACTCTGAGATTTAGAGATATTCTAAGTGAAAGCTTAACATAGCTAGTAAACCTTAGGCCTTTGCTGAAGGATTGAATAATATATAGCAAACATGATAAAGGGGATCGTATAACTTATTTTAATAATGTTGCTGATAGAAATTTAACTAAGGTATATAATTTAGTAGGACCAAAAATAATATAATGAAGATGTTCATGGGCATATGATATTCAGTAGAAAAAATAAATAAAATGAAAATGCTCTTAGAATTTTAAGTGAAAAATAGTAATATTACCTTGATGACAAGCTTTTATTCTTGAAAATTATGAATGAAGAAAATAATTGTGTTAAAGAGTCAGATTATAGACGATTTGTTACTTCTGTCACTACTATTATGTTTTATTTATTATTTGATAATGTTTTATCTTTTCATAAAAAGTTCGAGCATTTAACTATTGATGAAATAAGATCACTGAGTGTTAGGTTTTCAATTGAAATTATAATTCCAGTTTTAACATTAGATATATTTCATACTGGGGCTTCCCTGGTGGCTCAGCGGCATAAAAAATATTCCTGCAATGTAGGAGCCGCAGGGGATGTGGGTTTGGTCCCTGGTTTGGGAAGATCCCCTACAGGAGGGCATGCAACCCTCTCCAGTATTCTTGCCTGGAGAATGCCAGGGTCAGAGCCACCTGGCGGGCTACAGCCCATAGGATTGCAAAGAGTCAGGCACGACTGAAGCGACCTAGCAGGCATGCACACGCTTCATATTAGATTCAGAGGTGCAGCAGTGTGGGTCCTCTGAGGGCAGCTCTAGCTTAGAGGTGTTGAAGACCTCTCGTTGTCTACATATCATGTCTTGTATATTTAGTTGTGCAGCTTAAGGTCGTAGAACAGTGAGATGGCTTGTCTAGTTCACATGGAAATCAACTGTGGACTTTAAGTCTGCTAGTATTTCACTTTAATCAGTTGAACAATGATAGGAAAGTGTGGTGGGAGAGGGGAAAAGTCTCCATGAAATTGATTTTATCAGTTATCAACAGTGGATATTTAATTTATGCTTCATTCTTCTCAATTTTCACGTATTTCTAGGTTGTGTTTGGCGCAAAATCAGTTGTTTGCTTGTAGAATAGAAATATTTCAAAAGTAGTTCAGGTAAAGAAAGAATGATGTAAATCTGAAATTTTGTTCTCTGAGCAAATGTTATGTACTTTAGAAAGTATTTTACCTGTTGCAAAGTAAAAGTAAAGTATATAAAAGTAAAGTATATAAAAGTAAAGTAACATCAGTATTAGCATTGGTTGTTTTCAGTTATTCATATTACACCTAATATGTTTAAGTAAAGACAATTGAAAATTAATTATAAAAGAATAAAATACCATTCTCATTTGCTAATTTGCTGATAACAGTGTGTATAGGTTATATGCATAAAATAAATATGTAATGAGAACCTACCGTATCGCTCCGGGAACTCTCCTCAGAGCTCCTTGATGACCTAAATGTGAAGGAAATCCAAAATAGAAGCGATATGCATGTGTGTGTGTGTCTGTGTGTGTGTGTGTGTGTGTGTGCATGTGTGTGTATGTGTGTATATATATATATATATAGCTGATTCACATTGTTCTACAGTAGAAACTAACATAACGTTGTAAAGCAACTATACTCCAATAAAAATAATTTAAACAGTATATATAGGTTAACTTTGCAGGTACATCAATAATCGATCTCAGTCAATTTCTCTCTCTCAGTATCTGTCTCTCGCCCTCTCTCTCTCACTCTCTCATCCCTAGAAGTGGAATGTTAGTCAAACCAAGATACGAATCATCTCAACAATCATCTTTATTCTGTTTGGCTGTGTACTCTTCGTCGCTCTGCCTGCGATCATATTCAAGCACATAGAAGGCTGGAGTGCCCTGGACGCCATTTATTTTGTGGTTATCACCTTAACCACCATTGGCTTTGGCGACTATGTCGCAGGTAAGTTTTTGAAGAAACATTGCTCTCCTAACCCTTCTCCTTTAATTAAACTTTTTCTCTTGGGTTTGCAGACAACACAGTGACTGCCTCTATTTCCCAGGGCTGTCATAAGAAAGTACCACAAACTGGGTACCTTTAAACAAAAGAAATTCATTCTCTTATAGAAGTTCAAAATCAGAGTGCCAGCAGGGGCAGGGTCCCTCTGGGACGGGTAGACTCCTCCCTTCCTTCTCCCCGGCTTCTGGAGGCGGAGAGCATCAGTCCCTGCTGGGCCTCGGGTGGTAGCTGCGTCACTTCATCTCTGCTTCCGTCATCATATCATATTCTCCCTGTGTCCCCGTGCTGTGACCACATTTCCCTGTTCTTATAAAGACACCAGTCACATCGGATTAAAAGCCCACTCTACTCTAGTATGAATTCATCATAACTAATTGTATCTGCCAAGGGCCTTATTTCCAAATAAGCTCATGTTTCAAAGTGCCAGGGTTGGGACTTCAACACGTATTTTTGGAAAACACAGTTTCATCTGTAACAGTGACGGAGCCAAAAAAAAAAAAAGAGAGAGAGATCATTCCATGACAGTGAAGGTCAGCAAAAGGGTACAGTTGAATATTTATTTTTCTTTCTATAGATGAAATTTAAATTGCTGTCTGTTCAGAGTGTTATAGTACCACTCTAATTTCAGAAACCACTTCAGTTTAGTTCAGTCGCTCAGTCGTGTCCGACTCTTTGCGACCCTATGAATCGCAGCACACCAGGCCTCCCTGTCCATCACCAACTCCGGAGTTCACTCAAACTCACGACATCGAGTTTGTGATGCCATCCAGCCATCTCATCCTCTGTTGTCCCTTTTTCCTCCTGCCCCCAATCCCTCCCAACATCAGAGTCTTTTCCAATGAGTCAACTCTTCGCATGAGGTGGCCAAAGTACTGGAGTTTTAGCTTTAGCATCATTCCTTCCAAAGGACACCCAGGGCTGATCTCCTTCAGAATGGACTGGTTGGATCTCCTTGCAGTCCAAGGGACTCTCAAGAGTCTTCTCCAACACCACAGTTCAAAAGCATCAGTTCTTTGGCATTCAGCTTTCTTCACAGTCCAACTCTCACATCCATACATGACCACTGGAAAAACCATAGCCTTGACTAGACAGACCTTGGTTGGCAAAGTAATGTCTCTGCTTTTGAATATGCTATCTAGGTTGGTCATAACTTTCCTTCCAAGGAGTAAGCATCTTTTAATTTCATGGCTGCAATCACCATCTGCAGTGATTTTGGGGCCCCCAAAAAATAAAGTCTGACACTGTTTCCCCATCTATTTCCCATGAAATGATGGGACCGGATGCCATGATCTTCGTTTTCTGAATGTTGAGCTTTAAGCCAACTTTTTCACTCTGCTCTTTCACTTTCATCAAGAGGCTTTTTAGTTCTTCTTCACTTTCTGCCATAAGGGTGGTGTCATCTGCATATCTGAGGTTATTGATAATTCTCCCAGCAATTTGATTCCAGCTTGTGCTTCCTCCAGCCCAGCGTTTCTCATGATGTACTCTGCATAGAAGTTAAATAAGCAGGGTGACGATATACAGCCTTGATGTACTCCTTTTCCTAATTTCAGAAACCACTTATCTGCCTCTTATTTGTTTTTTTTAGTGGTACAAGAATTCAAGTTTAAATCATCTTTGCTCTTTTTACTAGGCCTTTCCATATCTTAGTTTTTCCTCCCAGCTTTCTTGAGAAATAATTGACATACATCACTGGGTATGTTCAAGGGGTAACAGCAAGATGATTTGATTTACATAGGTCATGCAATGAAGTGATCACCACAGTCGGTTCTGCTAACATCCATTCTTCTAATGCAGTCTGCCTTGGTGTCTGGGGTCCCAGCGTGCTTCAGCACCACTCCCATGTCCTAGGATTCTCTCAGTGGTGCTTTTGTCCTCGAATAGTTGTTAGTTTTTCTTCTTGTGAGGGGGGAGTGAAGCCAGGAACAAGCTAGTCACCATCTTGGTAATGTCACTCTCATATTTTAGTTTTAGAAACACCTCAAACTTTGGAAGATGTGCTGAGCTACTTAAAACCTTCTTTTCTCTACGATATTTATCTCCTCTAATTTTCAGTTCTAATATCAGTGTTTTTAATCTTTTTAGCAATTTATCCATATTTTAAAATTCATGATTTTAAGACCTGTTTCCTTTGTCTATATATGTTATTTCTGTTGCTGTTTGCTTTATTGTTTTATCTCTTAGATCTTATATCATTTCATCTCTCTTTTTCTGTTATATTATCTCATTATTGTTACTGTTCAGGGGCTGCCCCAGTGCTCAGCAGTGAAGAATCCACCTGCCAGTGTAGGAGACTTGGGAGATGCAGGTTCGACCCCTGGGTTGGGAAGATCCCCTGGAGGAGGAAATGGCAACCCACTCCAGTATTCTTGCCTGGAGAATCCCATGGACAGAGGAGCCTGGCGGGCTATGGTCCATGGAGTCACAGAGTCAGACACGACTGAGCACACACACACATTATTGTCTTAACTCCAGTATTAAATAAATTGTAGTAATAGTGGTAAAAATAATGTAGCAATTCTCTGTCATGCATCATTTTGACCAGCTCCTAAAAAATCTAAATTTTTCTTTAAAAAAATAAGTTTGAAGTGTTAGAAAAACATGCTGATAACCATTTTAGTAGGAATGTGCTAGTAAACTTCCCAGAATAAACTAAGTAGCCTAATTTAATTTTAGGAGGGTTTTATACTTTTGAGTTGTTTATTCTTCTTTTTTGACTCAAACCTCTTACTTAAATATTATCCAAAAAGAAAATATATTGTGTAGCTTTATAAAAATTTCAGAGAAGGCATCTGTTTTTATTATTTGTTAATTACAGTTTAACTTGGCAAAGCCCTTCTTTCTGGGGAATGTATAATATCTTTGAAGATGGGGATGCTTCTACAAGCAAAGATTTGCTTTTGGTCAAAAACAGTACATTCACATCTCTGTGCTGGATGGGAAAGGGTAGAGATCTGTTTGTTTCCTAATTAGCAAAATGCAGAGAGAAGAATCTCAGACATTTGTAGCTCAATATTGGACAACAAGCTATTGTCCTAAAATAACCATTTTTCTCCCTTTCATTAATGTCATAGATATAGTTAGAAATGGAAAGAGCTTTAATGTAGCAGAAAATGAGATGTAGGGATGTCAGGCAAAGTGAAGTAAGTCAGAACAAGCAAAACAAATATCTTGTTAATGCGTGTATGTGGAATATAGAAAAATGGTACAGATAGATGAACCTATCTGCAAGGCAAGAAGAGAGATGCAGACATAGGGGATGGGTGTGTGGACACAGAGGGTGGTGTGGGATGAATTGGGGGATTGGAACTGACATGTGCCATGTGCAAAACAGATAGCTAATGGGAAGCTGCTATATAGCACAGGGAGCTCAGCTCTGTGCTGTCTGTTGGCCTAGATGAATGGAATAGGATGGGATGGGGAGGGGGTAGGAGGGAGGTCCAAGAGGAAGAGGATATGGTGTATGTGTGTATGTATAAGCTGGTTCACTTCATTGTATAGCATAATTAACACAACATTGTAAAGCAGCTGTACCCCAATTAAAAAAATGTTATACTTGTGCTATGTTCATCCGAGGCTATTGTGTGTGTGTCCTGTCACTTCAGTTGTGTCCAACTCTTTGAGACCCAATAGACTGTAGCCCGCCAGGCTCCTCTGTCCACGGGATTCTCCAGGCAAGAATACTGGAGTGGGTTGCCATGCCCTCCTCCAGGGCATCTTCCCAACCCAGGGATCAAACCCGTGTCTCTCGTGTCTCCTGTTTTGGCAGGCAGATTCTTTACCACTAGTGCAACCTGGGAAGCCTGGGCTATTGTACTATTTTGTAAATATAATTAGCAATTATATTTAATTATAATTAAATTATGTGTAATATAATTAACCGAGGTCTTATAGTACCTGTGGAATATATAGGTATTAGGTGACAAGTCTTCCATTTTCAAGCCAACAGCCTTGTATTGCACATGTTATTATATCCTATTTAATTTTTGATGTTTTATGGTAATACATAGTTGTGTTTATTTATTAATGTATTTATTCTTCAGCTTTATTGAGGTACAATTGGCCGATAAAATCATAAGATATTTAAAGTGCACATCGTGGTGTTTTCATATACATATATTATACATTGTGAAAGAATCCAATTGATTAATACATTCCTCACCTCACTCTAGGCTTCCCCAGTGGGTCAGCAGGTAAAAAATCTGCCTGAATGCAGGAGACACAGGAGATGCAGGTTCAGTCCCTGGGTCATGAAGATCCTTTGGAAAAGGAAATGGCAAGCCACTCCAGTATTCTTGCCTGGAGAATCCCATGGATAGAGGAGCCTGGTGGGCCATAGTGCTAAGGATTACAAAGAGTCCGTCACGACTAAGCAGCTAAGCGTGCACATCTCATTGATTTGTTTGTTTAGTGAGAACTTTTAAGTTCTTTTATCTTAGCAGATTTCAATGATACAATATGGTGCACATGTTATTTTAAATAAGTGTCAGTCCAGCGTGAACCTCATAGTCTGAGATTCTCTAAAAAAAAAAAATTATAAATAAAAATGTGGGTGAAATCCTAAAATAGTGTTATATTTGTGACCACAGTATAAACCACCTTAAAAAAAAGATGAACAAATATTTTTACTTTATGGTTTTGTAGAAGATGAAGAAAGTGAGTTTTAAATTTCCCTTAGGAGACCAACACTCTGAAACTGGCTGGATTGTGTTAGTCTTTCAGTAGCCTCTCTCAGCTGTCTGAAAACACCTTGTATATCAGTGGGAACCCTGAATACAGTCATGTTCACAGTATTGGAGGAGAACAGGGGAGCAGAATATTTGCATGGCATTAGATATAGTCTAAGAAACATTGTTATTATTACTAAGGTTTTATTTTATTATACCCCTCTTTAAGCCCATTATTTTAATTTCATTTGTACAGAGGAATAGTGAAAAATGGTAGAAATATGCTTTGCCAACAACTTGCAAAGGAATTTAATGTGTTCGAAGTGACAAATGCTGAGAAAATTAGAGAAGCAGGATGGACACTACTTTTGTTGACTTATCTCTGTCTCCTTAATTTACATATTTTGTACCTATTTTGGTCTTTGTGAAACTGTAGAACCCTATTCCTAGTCCTGTAGTCTTTACATCCTAGATCTGCGTGCCCAGGGAGCATTTTTGGATTGAAATGGCGGACAAGGGGAAAGATGTGGCAAAAGCTGCCTAGGAAATGTGTGCCCTTCATGAGAGTTTTTGGGGGAAAAAAATTGTGAGTTTTTTAGAGGATCTTGGAAAATAACTGCTATAGTTAAGTAGAATACATAAAAATAGTCTTTCCTTCTGGGTACCTTGTGACAAGTAAAATTAGCCACTAAGTTAAAGCAATGGCCCCATCTGGGAAACATCAGTTGTTTACTTTTTAGAGCCTTCCCTCTTGCTATTAGATGTCTCTACAGATAGGATTCTCACTTAATTTTGATATTTTTGCCAGGAAAAAGCAAGCAGCATTGCTCAAACTTGAACCTTCTCATCTTTCTATTAGGCTATAAATCTCCAAAGAAAACAGAGATGTACTTCTCTTAATAGACACCCACTGTCTGATGCCTTTCTCGTCTGCAAGTGCTACTCCAAATGGGATTAGAATTCAATTATATTTTTGTATTGGACTTCTTTGAAGACAAATTTAAAAACATATGCTTCAAACCATGGTGTTATTAAAGTAAAAGGAGTAAATTTTGGAATGTGATATCTAAATGTTTAGGATACAGGTTGTAACATTGGTGTATTAGGAGCATCTCAAAAGCAGCAAGAGATGATGTGATGTGGTAGTTCAGACAACTCTGAAGCAGAGTGCTCATCCTCAGGGAATGAGCATGAAAATACATGCAGCTAGACCTTTTGCCATGGGAAAAAAACAGGTCAAACCCTGTTGCTTTGTATTTTTAAATGTCCATTTCTTACTTTTTATTTTATTTTTAATTTTTTGGCTTTAGATCTATTATGTTGCTATGGTCCTATGATTCTTTTTTTTTTTTTTTTTTTAATTTGTGGTATAACTACCTTTGGACTTCCCTGGTTGCTCAGATGGTAAAAAAAAAAAAAACCTGCCTGCAATGCAGGAGACTTGGTTTGATCCCTGGGTCAGGAAGATCCCCTGATGAAGGGAGTGGCTACCCATGTCAGTATTCTTGCCTGGAGAATTGCATGGACAGAGGAGCCTGGCGGGCTACAGTCTATGGGATCACAAAGAGTTGGACACAACTGAGCGACTAACGCTATACAAAGATATAGCTGCTTTACGATGTTGTGGTAGTTTCTGCTGTACAGCAAAGTGAAGCAGCCATACGTATACATCTATCCCCTCTTCCTTGGACTTCCTTCCCAGTTAGGGCACCACTGGGCATGAGTAGAATTCCCTGTACTCTACAGTCTGTTCTCATTAGTTGTCTGTTTTATACTAGTGCGTATATGTCAACCCCAGTCTCCCAATTCATCCCCCTCCCTCCTTTCCCCACTTTGTATCCATGTATTTGTTCTCTACATCAGTGTCTCTATTTCTTCTTTGCTAATAATATCATCTACACCAGTTTCCTAGATTCTACATAATTTCATATTAATATCCACGTCTGTCTGCCTCTCTGCAAATGGCACAATTTCTTTCCTTTTTATGGCTGCGTACTTTTCACTTTTTGTATGTCATAATGTTCGTGATATAACCTATTAGGGCATAATATATTTCTAATTCATAAATGAATGTAAATTTACATTTGCACCCTCCAGTCCTTTCACTGTTGGCTATATTGTATCAGAAGCATTTAGCAACTACTAGTAAAGGGCAACTTTCTCTGTGTATGTGACTGAACATAAGAATTCAACATTTAATGGTTTTTCTTCAGGAAGAACTCCCCCAGCAAATTTCAATCTTACATTTATATTTATGGAAGAATGTGTTTTACTGGCTGATTGGTTGCCTTAGTAATTTGTGTTTACTCCTTCCTGATGGCCTTTTTTGTTCTTTTACTAATGCTCAATATTCTAGAGCTAAAAAAGACTGGGAGCCACAGGTCCATTGTAACATTTTTATTTTACATATGAATAAACAGACCCTCTGTTGCTAACTGTAGTTCACAGAGTGACTCTTCCTAAAAGATAAAATGAGAAAGTACATTATTTAGCCAAGTATCATTTACTTGATTTTAACAATGTCTATAATAATTTGTAGTCAAATTTGTAGAGGTAAGTTAAGTGTTACTCACTCAGTCGTGTCTGACTCTTCGCGGCAGGCTCCTCTGTCCTTAGAATTCTCCAGGCAAGAATATTGGAGTGGGTTTCCATTTCCTTCTCTAGGGAAATCTTCCTGATCTAGATTTCAAACCCAGGTCTCCCGTATTGCAGGCAGATTCTTTACTGTCTAAACCACCAGGGAAGATTGGTAAAAATTATATTTGACAGCTTACTCTTGGTTTCCTATGTTTCATTTCTTAACTTTTGTCCTGTTATTTCTCATTTGATAAGAAGTCTGAATTGATAAATTATTAAATCATGCTTGCCTTATAGGCTGAGAGTTAGATCTCATTAAAATCTAAGAAGTTATATTAATTATATAGAAATGTGTGAAAGATTGACCTCTACTTATTTAGGCTTGCTTCTAAAACTTGTTGTCTAAATCCATGATTTTAAAAAATCACTATGGGTTGGGGGATGGGCAAAATAGGTGAAGCTGATTAAGAGGCACAAACCTCCAGTTATAAAATAAATAATACGATAAATAAGTTACAGAATAGGGAGTATATTAACTAATATTGTAATAACTTTAGTGACAGTAACTAGACCTATTGTCATGATCATCTCATTTTTATATATATATATATGTTGAACCACTATATTATACACCTGAAACTAATGAAATGTACGTCAGTTATATATCAGTAAAAAATTAGTTGATGATTCTTCAGAAGTGAAGTCAAATAATTACCTAATTTAACATAATTTAACATTATTTTTCAAAGTTAGCATCCTCTTTAATATATACTCTTAGGACTAGAGTAAGTCATGGAAACCAAGAAGTGCATTTCTATGAACTGATAGACATTGCCCAAAGAAGTCTTTTTGTTCTTGTTTAGTCTCTTAAGCCTTGTCTGATTCTTTTGCAACCCCATGGACTGTAGCCCGCCATGCCAGAAGTCTTCAGCAACACTCTTTTGTAAGCCAGGTTAGTTCATAAGAGATAATATGATTGAATGAAAGCCAGATACAAATACACAGTTTCACAAAGCAATGTCCTCACATTAGATACTTTTCTAATAAAAACCAAAAACTTTAACCAAAAGTTTAGATGTATTCTAAGAAACACTTATAGTTGATATTATGAAAACACATTTTCATTCTGAGCATAAATTTACTTTGCCATTCAAATATATATTCTTGGAATTTTGATCAGTGAAATTTAGTATATTTAATTGAATAATGAAACTTTTTTTGTCTCACATGTAGTTTTGAGTACTTACTGGGTTAATCAGGCTTTAGGCTTAATGTCATATGTGTCTCTAAATAGAAAAAAAAAAAGGGAAATTAAAGCAGGTAAAACTGGCCTTCCAGTGCATTTACCCTTTCAAAACTTTATAGATTTTCACAGTTTTTGAATCTTTTGTCTTCATATTTTTTGACTTGGGGAAAAAAACATATTTGTTTATCTCATATTAAGAATTAAGTTTTCTTGGAATTATGTTTTCAAAGTCATTATTGGAAATGCAGTTTTTTGTAACCAAGCCATTGCTTTCTCTTATAACCAAAAAAAATGACTCATTTAATGGAGTGCTCAGAGCTTGCTTAATGGAAGATGAGTTTATCGTGAAAACATATAAATCTCCATTGAAAAACCATGACAAGCATTTTTTGTTCCGAACAGTTTGTCCTAATAGACAACTTTGAGAAAACAGTTACTGATGTGGTCTAAAAGTTTTGCAACTATTCAAAGGCCAAGTATTAAAATTGCTGTTATTGGGCTGATCACTGAGCAGAGATTTGCCAGAAATTTAGCAAATGACAAGGAAAATACCTGATCAGAAGTGAGGTCAACTGAAGAACCATCAGTTCTTCAGCACCACCACAATGGCTCAGAGAAATTTCTCTGATTGAAAAGAGAGGGCTTACATGACTGTTAGGGAGATGCCTTATAGTCATCAGTCATACGTGCATTCATTCTGATGTTTAGTGAGCACGTATTGTATGTTAGATAACTGTGCTTAGCACTCAGTGGTAATGATTGCACTAGTCTTGTTCCTATGGGACATAATGTTTGAAATCCAGGAGTAACAATTAAATAGGAAATCATTTTCTCTTCTTGATAGTTCTGTGTGTCAAAATGGAAAAATTCTACAAGACACCTGGTCACCCCCTGAATTAGCTGGTGACTCTCAGAGAACTCAACTCATCAGAAAACTGAGAGCTATGTGTATAATTAATTAAATGGGATTTAGACCCAAACAGTTCAGAAGTTAAGGACTGTGGGCAAACCAAGGAGTTATTTAACTTCTAGGATTCAAAATGGATATATAGAAGAATTTTAGAACACGTGGGAAAAAATGACAAGGAAAACATTTAGTGATTGACAGTTAATTCTTAGTGAGCTAGGCAGTAAATTGTACTAAGTTTAATGAAAAAGACTGCAAATCACTGTATATTGATATATAGACTTAAATATGATTTGTAGATGTAACAATAATGCGCATACTATATCCTATAGATTTCCATCGTTATAAAGGATGAGTAAGACAATGTGTTGATTTTTCTTTCTTTATGATCATGAGACTGCTGTTTTTCTGATGGCAGTTTCTCTAGTACTTAGACCAAGTACCTACCAGGAAATGGACAACTTCTTGAGTGCTGAAATTGAGAATCCCCAAATATAGGTTCAAATGCTAAAGAGATTTAGTTACCTTTTTTGGTCTTGTGTTTTTTTTTAACTTGATAGCATAGGGAAAGTTTGAGTTAGTGGGTGAGCTATTGTTTAATACTGAAGTCATATTTTCATTTGTAAAGAGGAAAACATAATTTACAGCATTATTGAAAGAGCCTCTTAATTCTTGCTGCATTAAGAAAAGACTTTATTAAGTTAAATTGCTTTACTATAAAAAAGGAAAATATACTAAAGCAGAAAATAAGTTTTTGCCCCTTCATATTTAGACAGTATGCACGTGTGCCAGTCATGTCCAACTCTTTGCAACCCCATGGACTATAACCTGCCAGGCTCCTCTGTCCGTAGGGGTCTCCAGGCAAGAGTACTGGAGTGGACTACCATGCAGCTTTCATGAATAAAAAGAAAGTCAAATGTACCAAAAATACTGAAATCCATATTTGATATCTATATTAAAATACAGACCCATGTAAAACATGACCTTTATTTTCTTTAAAACAAAGTTGTATATTTTATCTATATTCTATAATATATATTGTTTTAGAAAAACTGAGGATAAACATGGAGTTTGATCCATAATGGCTAAATCATTCTTTACATCCTTATTTGTAAATATTCTGTGAATCAGCATCATCCAAAGAAAGAAAATTAAATTTAAGGGAGAGAGGGCAATGTACATTCAAGTGTTGTAGAGCAGAATAGGACCAACTTTTGGAAACTGTTGGAATGGGGACATAAGACAAGAAGCTCCTAGTAAAACAGTGCTGACCTCAAACCCACCTGGTTTCTAGGTAAGAACCTTGAGGGAAAAAGAAGCACCTTGTTTGACATAGCATCTCCAGCCCTAGCTAAGTGTCTGCCATACCGTATGGATGAAAAAAAAGAAGGTGGGGAAGTGGGAAGGACAGTAACTGAATGGGAATAATGAGAAGGACAGTAACAGGTCACAGGTGACATCAACAGCCTGGTTCAATGACAGGAGCCCATGTTATGAAGCCAGACAAGCCTGAGTGTGAATTCTAGCTCTGCTGTCCCCTTTGCTGTGTGACCTGACAACTGTTATTATACCCACCCTACTGAGAGGATGGCTTGTCTGTTGGTAAATGGGGATACTTTGCCGACTAAGGTCCGTCTAGTCAAGGCTATGGTTTTTCCTGTGGTCATGTATGGATGTGAGAGTTGGACTGTGAAGAAGGCTGAGCACCAAAGAATTGATGCTTTTGAAGTGTGGTGTTGGAGAAGACTCTTGAGAGTCCCTTGGACTGCAAGGAGATCCAACCAATCCCTTCTGAAGGAGATCAACCCTGGGATTTCTTTGGAAGGAATGATGCTGAAGCTGAAACTCCAGTACTTTGGCCAGCTCATGCGAAGAGTTGACTCATTGGAAAAGATTCTGATGCTGGGAGGGATTGGGGGCAGGAGGAGAAAGGGACGACCGTGGATGAGATGGCTGGATGGCATCATGGACTCGATGGACATGAGTCTGAGCGAACTCTGGGAGATGGTGATGAACAGGGAGGCCTGGCGTGCTGGGATTCATGGGGTCACAAAGAGTCGGACACGACTGAGCGACTGAACTGAACTGAACTATTGGGATTTTAGGAACCTAATACAAATCTTCCATCCTTGAGTTCTGAACAGACTGTGAGAATTATGGCACTTGAAATGTCAGCTTAACTACTGATAAAGACATCTGGAGATATGGCTTAAGGCTTAATGACCAATTGGTCTTACTAAGAATCTTGTGTTAAAAAAACAAACAAAGGAATCTTGTGCTAAATCAGTGGAAATAGGAGGAGTGGGAAGGGCTTCCCTAGTGATTCAGACAGTAAAGAATCTGCCTGCAATGAAGGAGATCCAGGTTCAATCCCTGGGTCTGGAAGATTCTCCTGGAGATGGAAGTGGCTCCCCACTCCAGTAGTCTTGCCTGGATAATTCCATGGACAGAAGAATCTGATGGGCTACAGTCCATGGACTTGCAAAGAGCTGGACACAAATGAGCAACTAACACTTTCACTTTCATGAGGAGTGGAAATACAATGCCCCGTAATACCTTCCTACTCAGGTATTTAGTACGGCATGAGACCATCAGTAAGTCTTAGCTCTCATTCCCCTCTCTCCATCAGAGTTTGAATATTCTGTAAATCAGTCGCAGTGAGCTTATTAGCTAGGACTGGGTTATGTAGGACTACAAGGCCAAAGTAAGAACCTCAACCAACAATTCTTTGGTATAGATAGGAAAGGGCTTCGTTAATGCTGGAACCAGGTAAGAAAGGGATTGTTGTGGGACAGTGTTTGGGGAACTCATCTTAGGAGAGAATGGGCTCCTAGGAATAATGCCAGACTGAAATTGAAACTTTCCTGGGCTTGATGAGCTTTATTAGGCTCTGGTGATTTCCTTATTGAAGTCTCAAGGAGAATAATTCCAGACAAAAATGGCGCCATCTAAAAGAGGCCATCATGTGAGAGTCAGAAAGAGGCTTATTTTAACTATTTTTAAAAGTTTATAAGATTCCCCAAACCTTGGTACCTCCACCCCTCTTCGCTGTTTTTATTACCATCGGCCTGCTCTCCTGTAATGATCAGCCAGAAAGCTCTTAAAATGGAAAGGACTTGCGTGCATGTTTTCAGTGGCAACACAGAAAATGGCAGTGAGGTGCCAGATGAGGAGGGAAGAGCGGGTTGTAGCAGCCCACAGGCCACGTCTCAGGAGTCTGGGCAAGAAAGAAAAAAAACAATGGAGTGGTGGAATGCAGATGTGAGTAGGGGCCAAATAGGGAGGGACTGTGCCAGGACAGAGAGGCCACGCTACGGTTTTTTTGGGGGGGTGGGGGAGGGAGGGTTAGAGTTGCTTTACAATGCATTAGTTTCTGCTGTACAGGAACGTCAATCAGCTATATGTATACGTATATCCCCTCTCTCTTGGTCCTCCCCTCTCCCGTCCCATTCATTTAGGTCACTGAGCTGAGCTCCCTGCACTATGCAATAGGTTCCCACTACCTAGCCAGAGACCCATGTACAGATTTCTTGAATGTGCTGGACTAAAATTAATGCTTATAATTACATTTAAAAAATATTTCTTAATTAAAAAAAAACAACTTTTTCAGCAAGTTATCTTGACATTATATATTTTTAAAATTTGGCTAAGATCCTTGAATCCAATAGATTGAATACTGTGAAAATTAATTCATAAATCTTAGATATCAGAAAGTGTAAAGGTTTTGTGAGTACTGGATAATACTTGTATATACACTAGCTTTCCCTGGATCACTTGACTGCCAGTATTTCATCTTAAGAGTGGCAATTAAGAGTGAAAAAACATCCCCCAGCCCACACTACCCCCAGCCTAGAATCCACTAAAACTTGTGAGATGAACGTTTTACCCAAATATAGACCTTTTAGTGATTAAGTTAATTTACTCTTTTCAAACTGTGACATCCTGTTTATAAGAAAGAAAACTTATAAAAAGTCATCTTGAGCATGAACTAACTTTTAAAATCAACATTTTGGTGAACTTATGTGTTAAGTGAGTCACAGCTATTTGGATGAGGACTTTCTGGTTTTGAAAGAGAAAGTACTTGGGAAAAAAATGTCATTTTGGTTTCTTTGAAATGGAAACATTTTAAAAATGGAATTCACTAGCGAGCCTATCATGTAACAGATTTCCACACACATTTCCTAAGTCGCTTCTGTGAATTTGTAGCACTGCATCCCCCATGGGCCAAATCTTAACCATCCCAAGATGCATTTAGCCTTTATAGTCCTTCCCAGAAATGATATTTTTAAAAATGCTGCACAAGGTAAATTTTTTACAATATTTTGAAGGTAAATATTATTGACTTTATAAACTGAAACTTGAAAATTTTTCTTTGTCCCCAACAAAGGCTGAACTTCTTTCTGTTTCTATTATTTGCCTGATGGAAAAATATTCTCTTCTTACTCTGACCCTTTAATATTTGAAAATGTCATTGTGGGTAACTCACAGTCTAAGTTATAGACAGTATGTTATATTCAAATTTTTATATTTGATTTTTAATGTATACTGGCTCTTTATTAGCTGTTCTTCTGAATATACAGGTTGAGTTTTTTTAATTATGTCCACTACCCCTGTTTAAATATCCCCAGTCTTTATGCTTTTGATTCTAAAATCATTACCCGCTCTTCCCTGTTGTGTGTGTGCTAAGTTGCTTCTTCGTGTCTGACTCTTTGTGATCCCATGGGGTGTAACCCACCAGGCTCCTCAGTCCATGGGATTCTCCAGGCAAGAATACTGGAGTGGGTAGCTGTTCCCTTCTCCAGGGGACCTTCCCTGACCCAGGGATCGAACCAGTGTCTCCTGAATGGCAGGCAGATTCTTAACTATCTGAGCCACCAGGGAAACTCTGCGCTGTTCAGTGTTAGATTTGTATTTAAGGATCCTGCTGCTTGTCTTGCCTGTTGGTACCTCAAGCACTTCAAAATTGTTTTGCCCCAGTTTGAATGGCTTTTCCTTTTATTGTCCCTGTTCCTTCTCCTGTGTTTGCTGTTGAACTGCTGGTACCATCCACCCAATGAGGGTCTCTGGCCTCCGATCATGCTGGAGCCCTTCCTTTCACTCACCACACCAGCTAAGTGGTCGTCAGTCCCTGACGATTCTGCCTCCGATCTCTTTTCTTTCCATCACAGTCTGACTCTGCCTCAATCTTTCCTTAGCTAGCCCAGAACAAAGTTTCTCACTGGGCTTCCCTGCCAAACCTTCCCTCTCTGCCCCTAGATCTTTCTGCACATATAAGTCAAACACCAATCTGCCTAAAAACCTTTACCTACTCCCCACTGCTTTAAGAACAAAGCAGTGTTTTGTTTTTTTCCCCAAGATTCCTCTCTTCTACCTGTCTGTTCTCCTGACCGCCTTCCAAATGTCGCTTTAGCTGATACTGGCAGCACCTTGGGGTCTTTGTTGCTGTGTAAGGGCTTCCTCGAGTTGCAGCACGTGGCCTTCTTGTGTTGCTCCAGCGCAAGCTCTGGAGTGTGAGTACTCAGCAGCTGCGCCAGGCTCGCTTCTCTGTTGAGGCATGTGGTATCTCACGTCCCCAACCAGGGACCGAACCTACGTCCTCTGCGTTGGAATGCGGATTCTAAACCTCTGAACCACAGGGGAAATCCTAGTTCTTTGGATATATCAAATGTTTTCACACTAAGTTTTTTTCTGTTTTGATCCTCATTGTTTGACTCACCTTCTGTCTTCTCATCTTCACCCTTCCAGAAGAAAAAATCATTTCTTCTGTGTCCTGTCACAGTATTTTTTAATTCTTTTTTGCTGTCCTTTGATATGTCACATTGTGATCAGTTGTCTATGTGAGGCTTTCTCAGGCTAAATTATTAATTTCTCAAGAGAGAGATTGCTCCCTTCTCCTGTGAAAAGTATAACTGTTTAGAAAAATTAAGTTTCAAACATTATTAAGTTTGAAACTTAATAAGTGCCCTATTAATATGTGCTAAAGTTGGGATACATTGAAATGTATTCAGATTCTCATAGGTGCAATTACTGCACCAAATAAATGGAAAAGTAACAAAGATTAAAACAGAAGAACCCCATTGCCATTTTTTTTTCCCTTGAGAGTGAGGGATTTAAATTTACGACAAACATGGGAATTCCCTTGAAACTTCAGATAATAATGAATGGCAGTATCATCTGAAAATTGCTACTTATTCAAATTAGACCCACCAAAATATTGTCACTGGCATTTGTTATCAATCCATTGTATTGATGATTTTAAAATTAGAACTAATTTCTGTCCAGGTTGTCTTTGAATTGATTGGTTTGCATGTACTGATTGGCTAGCATGAATTGATGGGAAATAGGATAAAAATACTAAGCTAAATGCATGCTAAAAATAGTATCAACTCTGTTCCCTATTGCAAGAGAGGTGGAAAGAGAAACTAATACACATAATAATTAAGTGCTAGACTAGTTGAGATTCATTATAATAAACAAAAAAAAATGGGACAAGGAAAAATCGTTATTACCTGAAGAAGTAACAAAAGGTCTTGTTAAGAACTTATTGTATCTGAAACCAATATAATATTGTAAATCAACTGTCAGTTCGGTCACTCAGTCATGTCCACCTCTTTTCGACCCCATGGACTGCAGCATGCCAGGCTTCCTTGTCCATTACCAGCTCCTGGAGCTTGCTCAAACTCATGTCCATGGAGTCGGTGATGCCAGCCAACCATCTTATCCTCCGTGGTCCCCTTCTCCTCCTTCAATCTTTCCCAGCATCAAGGTCTTTTCCAAAGAGTCAGTTCTTCGCATCAGGTGGCCAAAGATTGGAGTTTCAGCTTCAGCATCTACTATACTTCAATTAAAAATGAATTAATTTGAATCTATGTTATTTCTATAATATGAAGTTATTCTGTTCTGCTTTGTTTTTGTCTCACAGGTGGGTCGGATATTGAGTACCTAGACTTCTATAAGCCTGTCGTGTGGTTTTGGATCCTTGTAGGGCTTGCTTACTTCGCTGCTGTCCTGAGTATGATTGGAGACTGGCTCCGAGTGATATCAAAAAAGACAAAGGAAGAGGTGAGAAATAAAAATGTGTGTAAAAATATGATTTAATTAATTCAGGAAAGGTTACTTTTAATGTTTTTTGACTTTTTAAAATATCAAATATTTACTAATTCATTTAAATATTTAAAAATATTTAACATTACTTAAAATTTTTAATGTTTATGTTTGGTGTGCATTTGCTACAAGAGGCTATCAATCATATGAGGTGCAATTCATTGACTTAACCAAAACTTTTAAATACCTCTCCATGTCAGATGATATCTTGGTGCTGAGAGTAATTTGTAATTAAAAAAAGATGCAGTTGAAAAAATTTTCTTCATTTCTTTTTTTTCTTGATTTCCTCAATGACATAGAGTAAATTTTATTCCATAAAGAGACAGCAGGAAATATTTGTGTCAAGATAACAGTAGCATGAAAAAGTGAAGGTAATATATAATATTGAATTTTCATTGTATTCGGTTGTTTTCTTTTCTCCTAGGTCTGTATAAGTGTGTACACATGCACATGTACACACACACATGTATTCCCCAAAGCTGTTTGCATTAGAACCCATTACCCTGTGTACAGATTTCAGCTGTTCAAAAAGATATCCTTTTATCTTTTTGATGCCACTGTATATACAGAAATGACCATTAGAATTTTTGACTCATGAGATTTTGGAAAGTTTGAAATTTCAATCTTGACTCTGAAATTTTTTATAGTTTAGAAGTTACATTTTAATCTATTTTGAAAGATCCATAAGTACTACTAGTTTGAGTGTGACAGAGTAGTGTTTTATTATGAATTTCATATTTTTTGCTTCTGGGTCTTAGCCAACTTTACTAATTTTTTTCACAGCACAACAAATTCATAAGACTTGCAAATATAGTATCCACAGTCTTCCTTTAATTATCCCTTCATTTCATTATCTGGTGTTCATAGGCCAAGAGACATCAGTGTCAAAATCTTTGACTGATACAGCAATTGTGATTCTTTAAACATACACCCAAGAGAAATAGAGTAGGATAATAAATGATAAAATTAATTTCTCTCTACAAACAAGTATTTTCTTTGAGCACATCAAGTCATATCAGTTCAGCTCAGTTTAGTAGCTCAGTCGTGTCCAACTCTTTCTGACTCCATGAACTGCAGCATGCCAGGCCTCCCTGTCCATCACCAACTCCTGGAGTTTACCCAAACTCATGTCCTATAATTTCTTATTAATACCCAAGGTGCCTATGGTAATTAGAAGGAGTGTAAGTTATCCAAGATTTCCCTTCTTGGATACCATATTTCTCAGTTGGTAATTCATATATTCAGTTTGTGTATATTAATCTATATCTTAGTTATACCATAAAACCAAAAACTTTATTATAAACAAATCAGCAGGACAATATTTTTGATATTCTAGTTTAACTCATGTGAAAAGTACTTTGAATAAGACCTCAACTGATTTGCCTCAGTCTTATTGTGTAGCGGATTAAGATTATTATGGATCACACTCCAGAAGTTTGAAAGCCACCAAGGCGTATCTAGTCAAGGCTGTGGTTTTTCCAGTAGTCATGTGTAGATGTGAGAGTTGGACTGTGAAGAAAGCTGAGTGCCGAAGAATTGATGCTTTTGAACTGTGGTGTTGGAGAAGACTCTTGAGAGTCCCTTGGACTGCAACGAGATCCAACCAGTCCATTCTAAAGGAGATCATTCCTGGGTGTTCTTTGGAAGGAATGATGCTGAAGCTGAAACTCCAGTACTTTGGCCACCTCATGCAAAGAGTTGACGCATTGGAAAAGACTCTGATGCTGGGAGGGATTGGGGTCAGAAGAAGGAGATGGCAGAGGATGAGATGGCTGGACGGCATCACCGACTCGATGGACGCGAGTCTGAGTGAACTCCTGGAGTTGGTGATGGACAGGGAGGCCTGGCGTGCTGCAATTCATGGGGTCGCAAAGAGTCAGACATGACTGAGTGACTGAACTGGACTGAACTGATTGTGTAAAAAAAAAACAACCAAACAGTGCATTTTGTGATAGAGATTAACTAGTACAAAGTACTAGCACGTTTTTTCCAGAGCATTGAGATAATCATCTGTATTGCTTTCCTTGGGCTGCCATAACAAGAGTGACTTAAACAGTAGGAATCTGTTTCCTCACAATTCAGGAAGATGGAAGTCTGGGATTAAGGTGCTGGTTTCTGGTGAGATGTCTCTCCTTGGCTTGCAGGTGGTGCCTTCTTGCTGTGTCTTCACAGGGCCTTGTCTCTGCACACGTGCCTGCAGAGAGAAGGTTCTGTGTTGCCTTCCTCTTCTTACAGGGATACTGGTGCTGTTGGATTAGGGCTGCACCCTTACGACCTCATTGAACCTTGCATGTGTGTGCATGTGTGCTAAGTTGCTTCAGTCGTGTCTGACTCTTTGCGACTGCAGCCCACCAGGCTCCTCTGTCCATGGGATTCTCCAGGCAAGAATACCGGAGTGGGTCGCCATGCCCTTCTCCAGGGGATCTTCCTGACCCAGGAATGGAACCCGTGTCTCCTGCATTGGCAGGCGGGTTGTTTACCACTAGCGCCTGGAAAGCCCCACTGAATCTTAATTACCCCCTTAAAGGCTCTGTCCCCAGATACAGTGACAGTGAGGATTAGGGCTTCAACAAAGGACTTGCTGGAGGACCGGATTCAGGCTGTAACACAATTGTTTCAAAGAAATTTAAATTTCTACATTAACTTGCTTATTTAATATGAGAAACAAGTTTGTTTGCCTCCTTTTGAATGATCTTCTTGATCCTCAGCCAGAAGTGTGAGCTGTATCATTGTGTGTTTCCAACACTGAAAAGTAGAAAGCTCTTTTCTTCTTTTACCGTAAGTCTTTTGGCTTGTCCCTCGTCTTTGGAGTGACATGTCCTTTCTGGTGACTGCATCTGGAGAAAGCTCACGTGAGGAAAGGCCATGAGCAAGTTTACGGAAACCCTCTGGAGCTGCAGCTGCTCCAGACAGTTGAGCCAGTTGCAATGTAACTGTCACTTTGAGCAGATGTGTGTTTTCTAATTTGTAATGCGGTTTAGGGAAATGACAAAAGTGGGTCACAAATTCAACAGAGAATGTAAAGAGAGGAAGGGAGAGGTGATTTATAATTGTGAAAAAAGAAAAGAGAAAGACAATTCATAATTGTGAATGTATAGATTGTTAGGGCCAAAATTTTTATAAAGGAAATATGACTAAACATTTGTACAGCAGTGGAAAAAGATTATTGAATAAGTTTAATATTGAAATAACAAACTAAAGTTAAATAATTAAATAAAAACCAACTAAATACATCCCAGGAGTCATCTTTACACACACAAACCATATTGGGATTGGGTGACTGCTCACTATGTATTCATTATCTTTTGTACTTAAACCATTCCAAACACTCCAACTTTTAAAAACTGCCTAAATGTTCAGAAGCAACAAGAATATTTCCAGTTTTCAATTCCATAAGAATGCTAAATAATTGTTGATGACTTGGAATCCTTGCTATTAAAAATGTCATTGGTACAGAACATAAAAAAATATCAAAATAACATATATTAGCAAATTTTCAAGTGGTGATACAAAAACACAAGCTTTCCCTCCCACAAAAGATTCTGGCTAATAGTAAGTTCCAGTCTTACATTACTTTTTCAAAAACAAATCTCCTTAAATCATATCAGGTAAGTGCAAACATAGAGCTCTAATTATGTGTGACCTTATTTCTGAGTTTTTTTTATTTTATCTTAAAGTCTGTTCTATTTCCAATGAAGATTAATTTTAATGAAAATATATTTAGAAGTAAGGACAAAGTTTTTGATGAACATGCTGAAATAAAACGTTGATACGGCTAATCTATCTGAACTGTTTGAAAGAAAAGGGTTCAAATTGAGAGAGTAGCATTGGCATGTATATACTACCGTGTGTAGTAAAATAGCTAGTGGGAGCTACTGTGTAGCACAGGGAGCTCAGCTCTGCTCTGTGATCACCTAGAGGGGTGGGCTGAGGGGTGGGAGGGAGGCTAAAGAGGATGGGACATACGTATACATATAGCTGATTCACATTGTTGTACAGCGGAAACTGACAAACATTGCAAAACAATTGTATTCCAATTAAAAACAGAGTTAGTTGGAGCAACACTGTGTAGTTTCAGAAGTGTTGCATGTAATTATAGTTGATCTGCCTTCCTCAAGGAAAAGAATAATGACCTCAATAATTTTTCCATGAAGTCATATGCATCTCTGTAAAAGGATTTATCTGTTTCATTATATCTTAAGCTCTAATGGAGAGTAACAATATTCAATGCTGAGAATTGACACAACTAATTATCTTTTTCTGTGAAGCCAGGTACCCTCTTTTGAGGAAATAATGTTTCCATTTAGAAAATAAAGATTATTTATATATTCTAAATAACACAATAATACGGATATCTGAGGCAGGTAAAATAAAAAGTGACCACAAAATTCAGAAAGTAAATTCCTAAGCAGGCAGGGAATAGTGCATCCTTATGTAGATGTAGTTCAGTTTGCTACTGGTGATTTTCCTTGAGTTTGAAAGACCTGTAATTTCTATATTGTTCTTGTACTGATGTACATGTACCACAGTGTGTTGGGATGGTCTTGTCCAAAAGTGTGACAAACACCACTTCAGCCCCTGTATCAGCTGGCACTGTTCTCTGTAGTGCCAGTGGTACTCTGTTGTTGCTGGTTAACGGCTGAGTTGTGTCTGACTCTTTGCTACCCCATGGACTGCAGCATACCAGGCTTCCCTGTCCTTCACTGTCTCCTGGAGTTTGCTCAGACTCATGTCCATTGAGTTGGTGATGCCATCCAACCATCTCATCTTCTGTCATCCCCTTCTCTTCCTGCCCTCAGTCTTTCCCAGCATCAAGACTATAAGTTGGCTTTTTGCATCAGGTGGCCAAAGTACTGGAACTTCAACTTCACCAAAAGTCCTTCCAATAAATATTGAAGGTTGATTTCCTTTAGAATCTATTGGTTTGATCTCCTTGCAGTCTAAGGGTCTCTCAAGTGGCACGGTAGCTAGCCATACTGAATGAATACCCAAGAGTTGCTTTTTTTTTTTTAATTAGTGAACTGTGATATGCTTAGTTGCTCAGTCACGTCTGACTCTGTGACCCCATGAACTGCAGCCTGCTCCTCAGTCCATGGGGATTTTCTAGGCAAGAATGCTGGAGTGGGTTGCCATGCCCTGCACCAGGGGATCTTCCCAACTCAGGGATGGAACCCAGGTCTTCCACATTGCAGGCAATTTCTTTACCGTCTGAGCCACCAGGGAAGCCCTTTTTAACCAATATCATTTCTTTAACCTCTGAAGATGTTTGTGCAAGTAACATTCACTTGAGTAAGTTGACCTTATATCATATTACGAAAACTCCCTTTGATTAGGAAGCCCTAGTGCTAAGCAGCCTTGAAAGACTGTTCCTGGAACTTGTATTTGGCTCCAGCATTGTGCAGGGACCCGAGAATATGGAGGGACATAGTTTTCTTCTGCTAATGACCTGGCCAACAGCATTTGGTCTTCCCTGGTCTTCACTCAGGGTGGTAATGCCTCCTGATAGTGAAAGAGCTGGGATTTAACAGTTCTTTATCTTGTCTAGAGATGGAGAACTAAAGAATAATTGCAGCCTGAGCCTTGGAAATCTTATAGAAGAGTACTTTATCATTAGGTCTTATGGGAGAAGTGCTTTTAATATGAAAAGTTTCATATGCCTTTTGAAATAAGTTAGACTTTATTCTGAAAACCTTAGGGAGCCATTGAAGAATTTTAAATAAGTGGAATGAAATATCTTGTCAACAGGAAGGCAGATGGATTATAAACAAAGCCTGATGCTGATAAATCAGTTGCAAGATTATTGAGATTATTGAAGGAATCCTGGTAGTGCAGAATGAAGATTCTCTGGTGGCAGCAGAATAGAGATGAAAGTAAGAATTTCAAAATTATTTGGGGGATAGAAGAGATAGGTTACCCTTTAGCCACGGACAATCAAGAGAAAGGGGGGATGACATTCATGATTCTAGCTTTGGATGGAATTACAAAACACAGGAGAGTGAGATATTCTGAGTAGACGAGAGGAATGAGAATGTCGTTTTGGACACATTGTGACTGAGGGCTGTGTTGGATATCCAGGTAGCTCATCAAGTGTAGAGAATTGGATATGCAAGCCTGGAAAGTAGGCAGGATGCGAGTTGCAGAGAGTTGGCTGGGTTGGGGCCCGGGGAGAGGGCATTCATCACAACGTGCATGACAATGGAAGCTCTGATTATAGATGAATTCACCTAATGAAGACTTGGAAAGTAGCCAACCATAGAGCTAAAAGTGGAACCTGGAGTAAATGGTTAAGAGGGTGGATGGAGAGACCATAAAGAATAGGGTAGCAAATAATATAGTCAAATACATTGATTCATGGAAGGGTAAAGGCACTGAGGTTTTGAAGAGAGGATGGTTCAAATGATGGATTAGACTGGCTAAAGACAATGGGTAAAGAAAGGAACCCAAGAGAAGATTGACACAGTCACCTAAAAAATAAATCAGTGAGAGTTCTCTGTGAGGTTGTGCTCCAAGACTGCCACTCCTGTAGCAGAAAATTTAAATATTTACCTCTGGATTCTTGGAGGAGGAAATGGCCACTCACTCCAGTATTCTTACTGGGATAATCCCGTGTACAGAGGAGCCTAGTAGGCTACAGTTCATGGAGCTGCTAAGAATAGGACATGACTTAGAGACTAAAAAACAACAATAAGCGACTAAGCAACAACAATAACTGGATTATACAGTACATTGGATATATCCTACGAACGTTCTTTAGGCGCATCAAGAACAATTCCAAAGGGTAATATTCACAGAATGTTTTATGGAAATGGGAGCATTGGAGCACAAGTGATTGAGCAGGGTAGCAGCATTGACGCTGGGTACCGCTGGGCAGCATCCATGGTAAATATGGACAGTGTGGCGGGGTGGCTGGGACTGTGGAGAGACAGTGTCAAAGAGGCAGGAAAAGGAAAACGAGTCTCGTGGAGACCAGTTAGGCAGTTTAGTTAAGTAAGTGTCAGTCGCTCAGTCGTGCCCGACTCTTTGCGACCCCATGGACTGCAGCCCACCAGGCTCCTCTGTCCATGAGATTTTCCAGGCAAGGATGCTGGAGCGGGTTGCTATTTCCTTCTCCAGGGGATCTTCCCAACCCAGGGATCAAACCTGGGCAGATTCTTTACCGACTGAGCTGCAAGGGAAGCATTTGATGTCTAATTTACTGCTAAATCACTCATTTATTCATTCATGTAAGAAAAGATTTACTAAGTACAATATGATGTACAGTGTATTAGGTTCTGGGAGTAATTTTCCATCTGTGGGAGTTTGGGCCTTATCTCTTTATTGGAAAGGTTCCATAAGTGGTACAATTCCTTATTTATAATGATAAATTAGCTTATCTTTATAATGATAAATTAGCTCCCCTTGTAGGTTAGCTGGTAAAGAATCCACCTGCAATGCAGGAGACCCTGGTTCGATTCCTGAGTTGGGAAGATTCCCTGGAGAAAGGCTACCCACTCCAATATTCTTGGGCTTCCCTGGTGGCTCAGATGGTAAAGAATCCACCTGCAATGTGGGAGACCTGGGTTCAGTCCCTGGGTTAGAAAGATCCCCTAGAGGAGGGCATGGCAACCCACTCCAGTATTCTTTTCTGAAGAATCCCCATGGACAGAGGAGCCTGGCGGGCAGCAGTCCATGGGGCCCCAAAGAGTCAGATACTACTGAGCGACTAAGCACACAGTGATAAATTTACCTTTACTTTCCTTCTCCTAGAGGTGGAAGAGGGAGTTTTGAAAGTGAAGGCCCTTAGTCTTTGACTAATTTTCAACCTAGCCAATTTTTACTTTTTTCTTTACTCTTCCTCCTTCCCTCCTTTCCTTCCTTCCTTTAATCCTCAAACAACACATCAGACTTTATAGTTGTTGCTTTGACTTCTAATATATTTGGAGGAGGAGTGGTATATTTTTTTTTTTTTTTCTGTTGAAACACTAAAGTCATAATGAATGACTTGAGTTGGACTGTGGGCACAATATATGCTGATCATAAGACATCTCCAGTTTATATTTTAATGCAGATAACTCTTCTTCGTCTAAAGGGTAAGACTAGAATAAAATAGAGATTGTATCACGATTATTAAAGTGAGGCATATCTAAAGGGCCCTCGTCTTCTGCCCCATGGGGAGGGAGATGCCCCTTACTATGCTTTGAGGAGGGCTTTCCTGGTGGATCAGATGATAAAGAACCAGCCTGCAATGCGGGAGACCTGGGTTTGATCCCTGGGTTAGAAAGATCCCCTAGAGGAGGGCATGGCAACCCACTCCAGTATTCTTGCCTGGAGAATCCCATGGACAGAGGAACCTGGTGGGCTACAGTCCATGGGGTCACAAAGAGTCAGACACAGCTCAGCACAGCATAGCACGTGCTCTGGGGAAAAGATCAAAGCAGACTCTGAGCTTCATCTGCTGGTTTATATTTCACTGTACCTCGCTGCACCATGGAGAAAGTTTCTTCTCTTTTTCAGTCCTACCCTCAGCTCAGCAAATCATCATCTATGTAGTAAATAGGCAATTGGAAAGGACAATAAAAGAACAAATACCGTTATAAGACTTAAATTATGCTTTGAGATAATAGTAGCTCTCAGACACCAGGGCATGTCTAATTTCTAAATGAACTTTATAGACAGTCATTTTTTGAGAACCCAGTCCCCAAGTTGTGTCTCACTTTCATCTCAGTTTTGTGGTGCATACTATGAACCTTTATGAGTCTAATGTTAGGAAGGTCTTAGAAGGGAAAATATATGTTAAAAACAAAATAGGGTTCGAAGTGGTGAAAATGGAAATACTTTCCTTCTAGAATATGCTTCACTTCTTTTTTTAATCTTAAATGAGATAAAAGTGTTCAGTTGTCAAGACTTACTTAAGGTTATACAGCTAGCGCGTGATAGAATCAGTAATCAACCCACATGGCTTGACTGCATGGCCTAGCCTTTTGGCTAAACTAACTTTTTTTTTTTCTATACTGCCTACCAAGTGCTCAAAAAAGTTGGTTATATATTGGGTTTTTTTTCCTTATTATTTTACATGTAGGTAATATCGACACATCAGAAATGAATACCCAACTGTGACCCATTTGTTACAGTACAGCTACAGAGAAGAGCTTTGTGAATTTATAAAATCAGTTTGGTCACTGGTTATGTTATGATCAGTGAAATCTAAAGCTTTGAAATTCTTTTAAATGATTGGAAATGATTTGTATCCTTTCTAAAATGTGCATGGGCTTTGGAACCCTTAAAACTGAGATTGAATTCTATCTTAACTATTTACTAGCTCTCCGGACTTCACCAAAATATCTAATCTCTGTGTCTCCATTTTCTGAGAAAATGCTATTTAACTCCCTTTATGGGGGAGCCTGGTGGGCTGCCGTCTGTGGGGTCGCACAGAGTTGGACACGACTGAAGCGACTTAGCAGCAGCAGCAGCAGCAGCATGGGGCTGCTGTAAAGATTCAGTGGGTAGAGTGTAGGATGTGGCTAAATTCTTCCTGAATGCTTATTCTTTTCCTTGTGGGTTTTCTGAAGGAATTAGTATCAAATTATTGTCCCAAATCAAATGACCTGTAACATTCTAAGACTATCGCCTGTATGTCATGATGTATTGTTCTCTATAGAGTATAAAATGCTGTGAGTGCTTATATGTCTAAACATCTTATCTGGTTGAAATGAGAAAAACACAAAAGAGAAGAACTCTGTGCTGTGCTAAGTCACTTCAGTCATCTGACTCTTTACGACCCTATAGAGAGTACTTCTCCAGGCTCCTCTGTTCATGGGATTCTCCCAGCAAGAATTCTAGAAAGGGTTGCCAGGGGATCTTCCCAACCCAGGGATCCAACCAGCGTCCCTTATGTCTCCTGCATTGGTAGGTGGGTTCTTCATGACTATGGCCACCTGGAGGCCCAAGGAACAATTAAGGTTATGTATATTGCTAGAATTTGATCATTACCACAGAGTCCCAAATAGTCTAAGAAAAAGGTGAATTCAAAGATTCCAAATATGTTGAATGTTCTCTGGACTTGAAAGCTAGTTTTTGCATTAAATGTTCCTTGTTTAGGTATAATCTACCTAATTACTGCTATCTTAATTCTTCCCTTGATTTAGAGCTAGAGATTTTCTGGTGTCCTGATGTGTGGACTGAGGTAGAACCCACTTATATTTTTCCTTTTATTAAACTGAGAGTGAGTAGCTCAGTTGTTATATTAAAAAATAAAAACATGAAGGAAGATTCTTTTTTTAATGTTTTAGATTGAACCCTCACTGTTTATAAATTGTAACTTCTTTTTGCTTCAGTTATTTCACAGAACATCATCTGGTAATGAAAATGCAGAGTAATTTTTTCCTTTCATTTGTACACGGTAGGAAAATAACTTAAGATAATAGTTTTAGCCTCAAAGCACTTTATAAGTAATTTCGTTTTTTTTTTAGCTAGAGAGCACATTATGGAATTTAATGCAACAAGATGTAATGTTATCTCTCTCTTTTGACTGTTTTCATAATGTCATCTGTTCTGAGATTTTGTGAGAAAAGTGACCGCCATGAACTTGGCTTTCAAAATTGTTTTTGGACTTCCTTCATCAAAGTAAAGTATTGTACTCTCCTGTACTCAGGGCTAAAATCAATCACATCTTACAAAAAAAAAGGAAAATCAGGCCTGTTTGTTGAAAACACAAGCAAGTGTGTTTTCAGAGATGGAGCAACACAAATAATCCACTTTTATTTCCTCCCTGGATGGCTTTCTGAAAGAATATTAGTTTGTGGTCAGTCAGAGCTGAGAGTAGGTAGAGCACTTTGAAGTTTAATCAAGGATTTTTATTCATCTTTAGCAACAAAATATGGTGATTTGTTTAGTGTTTAGTGGATGGCATCCTCATTTTAATAAGGCAGTTTCATTGTCCCTGCCTCAATCTTGATTTGAACCAAAAGAATGACTTCTCATTAATGATATTTGTGCCTTTGCACATACACAGTAAATCTCCTGCTTTTGAACAAGGATGAACCCGTTCTTCCTCCAGTAAAATTGTTAGTCATCAATGCTATTCACCTATTAGACAAGTTTGATATGTTACTTATTATACAAATAGTTTCATTTGCCTGTGCATCCAGACATGTGGTAGGACTGCACTTTCTCTTGTGGTTGGTGAGCTATGGGAATAGTTCTGGCCACAGCTGTGGGCAGAGTGGGAAGACGATTTAATTGCACCTGTGAGTCCTTCAACAGCTTACTTGCCTCTGGCTCGGTGACCATAAAGATCACGGTGCTGGGTCAGCCTGGGTCTCTGAGTAACCGCGGTGAGCAGAGCCTGATGCCGACATGCCGTGGGCATTCAGCAATAGTGAGGCATTAGCCTTTGTTGCCTTAAGCCACTAATATTAAGGAGCTTTTTGTTCTGTGTTATAACCTCGCCTGTCCTGACTAATCCAGTAAAACGGTAAAATACAGTTGCTCTAACAGAGTTAAAGTAGCAAGAATAATTTAGAAGATTTAAATTTTATGAGCCATACTCATATTTGGTGAATTTTGTATTAGTTTCCAAATCGCTGATAGGATTATGTTTATTATCTGCATTTATATTATTTAAGATATATTATCTGTATTTATCTTACGTAAGATTTGCTAATGGTTTTACTAAAATGGAAGCATCAAGTTAAGAGCTGAAGTAAAATAGAGCAACCTTCTTTTTAAAGAAAGTATAGGTGGGATTTAAATTATCCAGAGACCAAATATTCCTGTTCCTATTAAAAACAAACAAACAAACAAACAACGGTCTCTCCCACTATTCAGGATTATGTACCCACTCAAAATTGGGCCAGTGATATTAAATCTGTTGTATATGTAAGCTCTCTGAAATAAAGAAATTTGAACTGAAATTTAAGTTTCAAAAAGCAGTGCATCATACCAGAGTACTCATAGATATGAAAAATGAGGATCTCCTTATATAATATTATTTTTGAAATTTATTAGGTTGAACTGTTGACATTCAACTATTTTTGACCTTAAGAATCACAATTTCATATGATTGAACCTAATATTCTAACATTCAACTGTATTTCCAAACCAGTTTCTATAAATAATTTTCATGTTATAATTTATCATTAGATTGTGACCTATACATTATGCAAAATCACATATGGCTAGACGTTTCTGGTATCCTTTCTTTATTTAGTACTTGGCTAAAACTTTGCCAAATTCTGTTTTTATTATGTGTAGACTGTAGACTGATTATCTCAAATCAACTCGAAGACAGACTCATTTATTGTTCTCTCACATTCCCAGATCCATCGCTGTCACTTGTCAATCCAAACTGCAGCTCAGAATTTCCCTCTTCTTTCTCCCAGCCACGTCATCACTGCTGAAGTTCTCTCTGGGACTACTTAACTGCATTCATGGTTTTAGACTCCTTACTCTATTTCCCAGAAAGCAGCTAGTGTGAGGCTGAAGCAATTTATATAGTTTTGTGGAAGGCTTGGGGATAATTTAAGGGAATTACAGAGTAGAAAAGGGAACACTTTAAGCTTGGGCAAGTAGACAATATTGCTGCTAGCGTTCATTGGTCATCTTTGTAAAGGCGTCTCCCTTGGCATCTCACTCTTCAACCCCTGGCTCTGTAGCGTATTCCTGGGGTCTGCTTATCACCCTAGATCCATTCATTCTAATTGGGTATTCCTTATCCTGAGTGCAGGAACTGAACTGGGGCTTCTCAGGTAGCGCTATTGGTAAAGGCAATGCAGATGCATGCAGATGCCAGAGACGCAAGAGACAGGGGTTCGATCCCTGGGTCAAGTAGATCCCCTGGAGTAGGAAATGACACCCCAAACCAGTATTCTTGCCTAGAAAATTTCATGGGCAGAGGAGCCTGGCACGCTACAGCCTGTGGGGCCACAAAGGATCAGACACGACTGAGCCACTGAGAATGCACATACATACACACACACACACACACACGCACACACACGTGCGTGCACACACACACACGCACACACACACGCACGCACACACAGGGACCAAACCAGCTGCAGACAAGTTGATGCAGTGAAGAGAACAGACTAACAGACTTGGGACACAGGGTGGAAGTCAGGGTATGAATTGAGAAAGTAGCATTGACATATATACACTGCTTAATGAGACTCTGCTCTATAGCACAGGAAGTTGAGCTCGGTGCTCTGTGATGACCTGGTGGTGGAGGGGGGAGGGGTGGGGGGAGGTTCCAGAGCGAGGGGATATATGCACACATATGGCTGATTCACAGTGTTGTACAGCAGAAACATTGGAAAGCAGTTATATTCCAATTGTTTTAAAGAAGCATTCTACTGAAAGAGAAAAAAAAAGAATTCAATATATACTATATACATATATATGTATAGATAGATATATATTACATGCATATACAATATATGCATATATACTCTCCCACAAATGGAGATGGCTGTTTAAATTCTTAAACATGATACTAGATATCTTAGTCTAAAGCAACTTCATTCTTCAGTTAAGATTGTTCTTAGTAACTGTGGATCTGTATTTGACTGACATTTCTGTAAACAAAACAGACAGACAAATAGACAGGCTCACCGAGATAGTCATGTTTATAGTGAAAGGAGTTCCACTACAAGGATAAGCTCTAGCTCCGGAATATCAGGCTGCACGTGATCCCTGAAATGTCTGTTTTTTCACCTGTAGAATTAAAACTAAAAGCTTCTTACATCTTGTAACTGTTTATCACCACCACACCTAGTTCATAACCACTCTGGTCTTTACTAGTTTCATAATCTTTCCATATCAACTGCATCTAGTTGTCTTTTAAGCAAAATGTTTCTGTGAAATGGTGTCTCAGACGGTAAAGCGTCTGCCTGCAATGTGGGAGACCCGGGTTCTATCCCTGGGTCGGGAAGATCCCCTGGAGAAGGAAATGGCAATCCACTCCAGCACTCTTGCCTGGAAAATCCCATAGACGGAGGAGCCTGATAGGCTACAGTCCATGGGGTCGCAAAGAGTCAGACACGACTGAGCGACTTCACTTCCACTTTCTGTGAAATATTGCCCTAAAGCTGGGTAGAAAATCAGCCATATTCAGAAATCTTACTATACCAAGGAATTTATTTCCAAAATTGGAAGCTGTGTGTAAAAATATGATGATGTTTTTCATGGTCTTTCTCATACTTGCCGAAATTTGGAGTGTGTCTATGGCGCTTTCAGTTTTCCAGTGCCTATTTGTAAGAAGCTAAAATATTTCTGTTAGGGAGGGTGTTTTTATGTCATCCAACATTGTTGGTGTGCATGTGTGCTCCATCGTGTCTGACTCTTTGTGACCCCATGGACTGTAACCCTCCAGGCTCCTCTGTCCATGGTGTTTTCAGGCTTGAATACTGAAGTGGATTTCCATTTCCTACTCCAGGGGATCTTTCTGGCCCAGGTATCGAATGCTCGTCTCTTGTGTCTCTTGCCTTGACAGGTGGATACTTTACCACTGTGCCACCTGGGAAAATATCACACATATTCAACTTTATACATAAATACAGGGCTTCCCTGGTGGCTCAGATGGTAAAGAATCCACCTGCAGTGCAGGAGACCTGGGTTCAATCCCTGGTTTGGGAAGATGCCCTGGAGGAGGGCATGGCAACCCACTCCAATATTCTTGCCTGGAGAATCCCCATGGTCAGAGGAGCCTGGTGGGCTACAGTCCATGGGGTTGCAAAGAGTTGGGCACGACTGAGCGACGAAGTACAGCACAGCACATAAATATATGGATATTATATATTTATCTTTACTCCAAATTGTGCCATTTCTACCATGCTTTCAGAGCCTGTTGGTTAACCTAAATATAAGTTCAGCTTAAGTGCTCCTGTTTTGTGTTCAATATACATTTCCAAATGAGCTATAAAGTCTGCAAGGACATACATAATCAGGGCAGGATGAAAATTGCTTTCCTATTTTGAAGCCACATGGAAGCAACATGCAAACTTTACCATAAATGTGGATTGATCCAAAGGCAGTATGGTCTAAGTCTGAGTATAGGACAAATAAGGATTTCACTGAGTTGTGCTTCTGCTAGGCTAGTTGTAGACTGCTATACCACCCCACAAAAATAGGCACAAGGGGCTTCATTCCATAAGAACTAACTGACGGGTCTGTTCATGAAACATGTTTTGATTGTCCATGGTATGCCAGGCATTTTAGTATTGGGAATGGAGGCATAAAAAAGTGAAAGCATTTGCCCCTAGTGAGAAATTTACAGGTACGATGATGCTGTTAAATTGCTGTACTCATGTGTCTCTTTCAATTCCGGTTTCCTCGGTGTGTATGCCCAGCAGTGGGATTGCTGGGTCATAAGGCAGTTCTATTTGCAATTTTTTAAGGAATCTCCACACTGTTCTCCATAGTGGCTGTACTAGTTTGCATTCCCACCAACAGTGTAAGAGGGTTCTCTTTTCTCCACACCCTCTCCAGCATTTATTGCTTGCAGACTTTTGGATCGCAGCCATTCTGACTGGTGTGAAATGGTACCTCATTGTGGTCTTGATAATGAGTGATGTTGAAAATCTTTTCATGTGTTTGTTAGCCATCCATATGTCTTCTTTGGAGAAATGTCTATTTAGTTCGTTGGCCCATTTTTTTATTGGGTCATTTATTTTTCTGGAATTAAGCTGCATAAGTTGCTTATATATTTTTGAGATTAGTTGTTTGTCAGTTGCTTCATTTGCTATTATTTTCTCCCATTCCGAAGGCTGTCTTTTCACCTTGCTTATAGTTTCCTTTGTTGTGCAGAAGCTTTTAATTTTAATTAGATCCCATTTGTTTATTTTTGCTTTTATTTCCAGTATTCTGGGAGGTGGATCATAGAGGATCCTGCTGTGATTTATGTCGGAGAGTGTTTTGCCTATGTTCTCCTCTAGGAGTTTTATAGTTTCTGGTCTTACGTTTAGATCTTTAATCCATTTTGAGTTTATTATTGTGTGTGGTGGAGTATTACTCAGCCATTAAAAAGAATATATTTAAATCAGTTCTAATGAGATGGATGAAACTGGAGCCGATTATACAGAGTGAAGTAAGCCAGAAAGAAAAACACCAATACAGTATACTAACACATATATATGGAATTTAGAAAGATGGCAATGATGACCCTGTATGCAAGACAGCAAAAGAGACACAGATGTGTAGAATGGACTTTTGGACTCTGAGGGAGAGGGAGAGGGTGGGATGATTTGGGAGAATTCATTGAAACATGTATACTATCATGTAAGAAACGAATTGCCAATCTGTGTTCGATACAGGATACAGGATGCTTGGGGCTGGTGCACAGGGATGATCCAGAGAGATGATATGGGGTGGGAGGTGGGAGAGGGGTTCATGATTGGGAACTCATTTACACCCGTGGTGGATTCATGTAAATGTATGGCAAAACCAATACAGTATTGTAAAGTAAAATAAAGTAAAAATAAAAATTTAAAAAAAAGTGCTGTACTCACTATGTCAGCATATTTGGAAATTTTTCGGCAGTGCCCACAGGACTAGAGAAGGTGTTTCTTTATTCCAATCCCAAAGAAAAGGCAGTGGCAAAGAATGTCCAGACTGCCATACACTTGGGGTTGTTTCACATGCTAGCAAGGTTATGCTCAAAATCTTTCAAGCTAGGCTTCACCAATATGTGAACCAAGAACTTACAGAAGTAAAAGCTGGGCTTCAAAGAGGCAAAGGAACCAGAGATCAAATTGCCAACGTTTGTTGGATCATGGAGAAAGCAAGGGAATTTAAAAAAAAAAAAAAAAAACTGCTTCATTGACTACACTAAAGCCTTTAGCCGTGTAGATCACAACAAACTGTGGAAAATTCTTAAAGAGATGAGAATACCGGACCGCCTGACCTGCCTCCTGAGAAACCTGTATGCAGGTCAAGAAGCAACAGTTAGACCGGACATGGAACAACGGACTATCTCTAAATTGGGAAAGGAGTATAATAAGGCTGTATGTTGTCACCCTGCTTACTTAACTTATATGCACAGTACATCATGTGAAATACCAGGCTGGATGTATCAGAAGCTAGAATATAGATTACTGGGAAAAATAACAACAACCTTAGATATGCAGATGATACCACTCAAATGGCAGAATGTGAAGAGGAACTAAAGAACCTCTTGATAAGAGTGAAAGAGGAGACTAAAAAAGCTAGTTTGAAGCTCAGCATTCAAAACACTAAGATCATGGCATCTGGTCGCATTACTTCATGGCAAATAGATGGGGAAACAACAGAAACGGACAGATTTTATTTTCTTGGGCTCCAAAATCACTATAGAGTGTGACTGCAGCCATGAAATTAAAAGATGCTTAGTCCTTGGAAGGAAAGCTATGACAAACCTAAACAGCGTATTAAAAAGCAGAGACATCACTTTGCCAACAAAAGTCCATCTAGTCAAAGCTATGGTTTTGCCAGTAGTCATGTATGGATGTGAGAGTTGGCCCATAAAGGAGGCTTAGCACCAAAGAATTGATGCTTTGAACTGTGGTGTTGGAGAAGATTCTTGAGAGTCCCTTGGACTGCAAGGAGTTCAAACCAGTCAATCCTAAAGGAAATCAGTCCTCAATATTCATTGAAAGGACTGATGCTGAAACTGAAGCTCCAGTACTTTGGCCACCTGATGTGAAGAGCCGACTCATTGGAAAAGACCCTGATGCTGGGAAAGATTGAAGGAAGAAGGAGAAGAGGGCAGCAGAGGATGAGGGTTAGATAGCATCACTAACTCAGTGGACATTAATTTGAGCAAACTCTGGGAGATAGGGGAGGACAAAGGAGCCTGGTGTGCAGCAATCCATGGAGTCACAAAGAATCAGACACGACTTAGTGACTAAAGAATAACAAAAAAAGATGTGTTACAGGGTAGGAACTCTGATAGAAATATAAAGAAGAAGCTTTGTGTTCAACGGTGTACAGAAGTGGAATTACTAAGTCTAGTTGAGTGAATTGGGGAAAATTACATAAACAAGATGATATTCCTGACTCTCTCTTTCCAGGTTTACTTTCAGTCCTACAGGATTGATTGGAAAACACATTCTGACTCAAGCCACTTCTCACTTTGTTATGATCGTTTTCCATGTCATCACTAACTCACACCTGGGTTATTCCCAAAGCATCCCAACCAGTCTTCCTGCTTCTACTTTTGTTTTCTATAAAGTTTATACTCAACCAAGATGCTAGAGTAGTCCTTTGAAACAAGTTGTAACATATCATCTCTCTGCTTATGTTTCCCAATGTCTCCCTATTGATCTCAGAGTGAGAGTTGGTCTGTAAAATGATATAAAAGGTTCTGTATAATCTAGTCCCCTTTACCCTGACTTCTCTTACTATTCCTCCCACCATAGACACACCCTCTCCCATTGCTTTTGGGCTGTTTTCTGGATTAGAAATACTCTTTTCCAGGATATCTATTTGCTTGCCTCGCTTCCTAATATCTTCTAGTCTTTCAAAAAATAATAATAAATTTTTAATAATGAAAACAATTCACCATTCCAGAAACAATTTTAGGGGAGAAAACTCTTTTGTATGAAAACAAACTCATCAAAATTATAAATAGTATGACTTTTTACTTCTTCAATTTAAAATCCTCCCCTGCTGTTCTACCCCTCCATTCAATATCTTTCCTATGCCATCTCATATTGAAGATAAACAGTATTATAGCAGACCTTGATAGTTTAACTTAACAGAAGAATTTGTGCAATGAGTTTTTTAAAAAACCTTTGGCCTTAATGGCTTTCCTTCTGTGTTGGAAGTGCTGCTGCAGTAACCATTGTGGAAGATATCTGCTTAAAAATTACACAACATGAGAGCTGAGAGTCAAGTTTCATTTGGGGCAAAATAAGGATGATAGCCAGGGAGAAGACACGTCAGACAGCTCTGAGAAACTGCTTCAGAGAGCTAGAGGAGGTCAGTATGTTTGTGATTTTGAAGGGGGAGTTCATGCAATCAAGGATATATTTTTTGCAGAAGGTTTCTGCTAGTCATGGGGAGCATATGTCACCATAAAGAGTTCTGGGGCCTTTCAGGTCCTCAGGAAATACAAGAATGGGGCTCATAAAATTGGCTCCTGCAAATATCTAACTACCTGAAGACCTGTTCTGTCAGCTTCTCCGGAGCACAGAGTGAGCGCCTCCTCTGTGCTCTCCTCTCTGAGCTCCTGTCAGGGGCTGCGGTGGCACATGACTAAATTCTTGTAGAAGTAGATGGCAGGTGCCAGTGGTAAGTGCCAATTATAGCTGACAAAGAGAACATTCTCATCACCTACCATTTTGTCAATGAGGCCACGTCGACCACCCTATTTAAAGCTGAAACCCCTTTTCCCCCAGCTCTCTTGACTCATCTTGCCCTGTTCTAGTTTTTCATTATACTTACCAAATTCTACAAATAGCTGTGCAAAGAAGAGAGGTGAAAAGCAAAGGAGAAAAGGAAAGATATAAGCATCTGAATGCAGAGTTCCAAACAATAGCAAGAAGAGATAAGAAAGCCTTCTTCAGCGATCAATGCAAAGAAATCGAGGAAAACAACAGAATGGGAAAGACTAGAGATCTCTTTAAGAAAATTAGAGATACCAAGGGAACATTTCATGCAAAGATGGGCTCAATAAAGGACAGAAATGGTATGGACCTAAAGAAGCAGAAGATATTAAGAAGAGGTGGCAAGAATATACAGAAGAACTGTACAGAAAAGATCTTCACGACCCAGATAATCATGATGATGTGATCACTAATCTAGAGCCAGACATCTTGGAATGTGAAGTAAAGTGGGCCTTAGAAAGCATCACTACGAACAAAGCTAGTGGAGGTGATGGAATTCCAGTGGAGCTATTTCAAATCCTGAAAGATGATGCTGTGAAAGTGCTGCACTCAATATGCCAGGAAATTTAGAAAACTCAGCAGTGGGCACAGGACTGGAGAAGGTCAGTTTTCATTCCAATTCCAAAGAAAGGCAATGCCAAAGAATGCTCAAACTACCACATAATTGCACTCATCTCACACGCTAGTAAAGTAATGCTCAAAATTCTCCAAGCCAGGCTTCAGCAATACGTGAGCCGTGAACTCCCTGATGTTCAAGCTGGTTTTAGAAAAGGCAGAGGAACCAGAGATAAATTGCCAACATCCGCTGCATCATGGAAAAAGCAAGAGAGTTCCAGAAAAACATCTATTTCTGTTTTATTGACTATGCCAAAGCCTTTGACTATGTGGATCACAATCACCTGTGGAAAATTCTGAAAGAGATGGGAATACCAGACCACCTAACCTGCCTCTTGAGAAATCTGTATGCAGGTCCAGAAGCAACAGTTAGAACTGGGCATGGAACAACAGACTGGTTCCAAATAGGAAAAGGAGTACATCAAGGCTGTATATTGTCACCCTGCTTATTTAACTTATATGCAGAGTACATCATGAGAAACGCTGGACTGGAAGAAACACAAGCTGGAATCAAGATTGCCGGGAGAAATATCAATAGCTTCAGATATGCAGATGACACCACCCTTATGGCAGAAAGTGAAGAGGAGCTAAAAAGCCTCTTGATGAAAGTGAAAGAGGAGAGCGAAAAAGTTGGCTTAAAGCTCAACATTCAGAAAACGAAGATCATGGCATCCGGTCCCATCACTTCATGGGAAATAGATGGGGAAACAGTGTCAGACTTTACTTTGGGGGGCTCCAAAATCACTGCAGATGGTGACTGCAGCCATGAAATTAAAAGATGCTTACTCCTTGGAAGAAAAGTTATGACCAACCTGGATAGTATTTTCAAAAGCAGAGACATTACTTTGCCGACTAAGGTCCGTCTAGTCAAGGCTATGGTTTTTCCTGTGGTCACGTATGGATGTGAGAGTTGGACTGTGAAGAAGGCAGAGCGCTGAAGAATTGATGCTTTTGAACTGTGGTGTTGGAGAAGACTCTTGAGAGTCCCTTGGACTGCAAGGAGATCCAACCAGTCCATTCTGAAGGAGATCAACCCTGGGATTTCTTTGGAAGGAATGATGCTAAAGCTGAAGCTCCAGTACTTTGGCCACCTCATGTGAAGAGTTGACTCATTGGAAAAGACTCTGATGCTGGGAGGGATTGGGGTCAGGAGGAGAAGGGGACGACAGAGGATGAGATGGCTGGATGGCATCAGGGACTTGATGGACATGAGTCTGAGTGAACTCCAGGAGATGGTGATGGACAGGGAAGCCTGGTGTGCTGCGATTCATGGGGTCGCAAAGAGTCAGACACGACTGAGCGACTGAACTGAACTGAACTGAAGTGATTTATTCATTGATCATTTCATTGTTTATTGCCTCTTTCTCATTTCAGATGGTATTGTTCATCGGGAATGAGCTTTTGCTATCTTACTCCATTGAAATGACGTAAAACATGGCCTGGCATATAATAGACAGTCACTAAATGCTTGTTGAGCTGAGTGAATGCAAAAGTGTAGAGATAAAATGATTCAGAATTCAAAGAGTGTACTTTGGAATTTGGAAAAATTTGGAGATATCTAAAATAACATATGGAGTTAGTTTTTCATGCTTATTTTCAATTTTAGCCTATTTTGTACTTCAGTGCTAAAAGAGGAAAGGGCTAGTTTTCCTCTGTGTTGAATCAGATGATTTTAATTTTATTCATTTTTTAATCTTTTCAGTAGAACCCAAGTATACTTACTTTAGTGGTTTTTATTCAACTCTGTTATTGTTTATAGGAACAAAATAGACTATAATTAATATTTAAGAGATTAATTTAACAGCTTGACATATACACTGGTTATAATTTCCCATACGCTAAAACAATTCATGTTTAAATTTTTAAAACTTGAATCATTACTGTAAAATGTAGTACAAAATTTGATACCATTAAAATAGAAGCTATTTCAAATAGTTAAAGCTTTAAGAGCTTTTGTCATGAGCCTTTAACATGTTAAATAAAATTGTGTGCATGCTCAGTCATGTCCAACTCTGCAACTCCATGGACTGTAGTCTGCTAAGCTCTTCTGTCCACGAGGTTTTCCAGGCAAGAATACTGGAGCGGGCTATTCCAGTATTTCCTGTTCCAGGGGATCTTCCTAACCAGCCGATTGAACTTACATCTCCTGAGTCTCCTGCATGGCAGACAATTTCTTCACTAGTCCCACCTGGGAAGCCCTGAATAAAATTAGACTTAGGCAAAAATTCTGTCTCACTCCACCTTCTGTGATTGTTGGTTTAATGTGAAAGATAATGAATCCGGATGTACTTAGTATCAAATCGAAAAGAACAGGTAACTCTGGCATTTGAATTTGTCATTGCTTCTCCCGGCCTCTTCTCACATTCCTGTATATTCCTTCCCCTTTAGGACTTGATGTAAGGCAAGCTTTCTAAAATAACCAGACCAAAGTGTAACAGAGATCCACTATAACACAGCTCTCTGTTAAATGGATACAAACAAAAATAGGTCAAATCGTGTTCTCTAAAGCATGAAGTGATATCATAAGTGCTATATGGGAGAGTTAGCCTGGAGGAGATTCGCAGAAGTGGAGAGGTTCCATTTCATTCCTTTTTTCAGTAGATTTCCGTACTGTTTGTATGGGGGGAATAGATGCTTTGGAGGCTCCGGCTGCCACAGTCATGGGGCATGTGTGTCCATTATGCTGCCTTTTGGGATATTATTTAGAAGCATCTATTGAGGGAGATTAATGTATGGTTCTTTAGCTTTTTTTCACAGTGGTTGCTTCCTATGTTTTATCCTTACATTCTGTGACATTGTTTTCTCCTAAATTCTAAATCCACCATCAGTAGACACAGCTGGGGACAGAGGTTCACGGCCTTCCTGATGTGTGTACATCACTCAGGGAAAGCACCTGCACCCTGGGATGAGAGACCTGCTGTGCCTTGCTGTCCCATCCTCAGTATTTCCATTGCCCCTTCCTTAATTTTCTATCTTTCCATCCTATTTCTTAGGCAGCCTTATCATAGTTTGGCCAAGTTAATTGGAATATGGCGATATGCTTGTAAGACAGAGCCTCTCCGGCACAGTGAACAGCCTTTCCGTAGGATTATCTTGCCATTGCCATCGTGATCATTGGCATCTTGCCATTGTGAACACTGGTTCCATATGCAGTGAGCACTGCATTATTCGACCTTTTCTGCCAGTTCTTTTTCTTTTGGCCATGTGGCATGTAGGATCTTGGTTCCTCGACCAGGGATTGAACCCATGACCCCCTGCAGTGGAAGCATGGAGTCTTAACCACTGGACCGTGAGAGAAGTTTTATTTATTTATCCATCTGGCAGATTCATCCGTCTGCCAGTTTTATTTGTTGAAATAGAGTGGGGGGTGGGGAATTGCTTATTTTGTGTTATTTTCCAAAATTACATGACCACTTTTACTTGTTTTCTGAAAATTTTTGTGCACATTCATAAAAGCATAAAAGCATGATATTTTGAGTACAATTTAAAGATGGCATTGGAAGGGCATTCTATGGACCACTGCTGCCCAAGAGAAATAGAATGCAGACACAAATGCAGGTCACATGTGTAACCTTAAATTTTCTAATAGCCTAATTAAAAAAGTAAAAAGAAACATGAAATTAATTCTAATAATATATTTTATTTAACTTAATATATTCAACTACTATCATTGTGATATGTAAATGTTTAAAATAGGAAACATAAATGAGATGCTTTACATTTTTTGTAATAAAATTTTATTATCTGATATGTATTATACATTTACAGTGCACCTCAAATCAGACTGGCCATCTTTAAAGTATTCAATAGCCAGAATGATAGTGGCCACTGAAGTGAACAGCACAGCTATAAACTAAGATGAAAATATAGACTGCAGCCTATAGTATAGAATAGAGACTAAGAATCTCAGGCAATAACTTGTTTTAAAACAGCTGCTTCTTCTATGCTAATGATATAGATTGTGTTTTTTCCTTCTAGAAATTTTATTGTCTTAATTGATATCACTTCAAGTAGTTAGAAAGAAAAAAAGTAAAAGGCAAGTTGCAAAGGCAACTTGCAGTGACATACACGTGTCAGTTCACCTTACTTGCTCTTTTCCCTATTTGAAGCAGTTCTTGGAGAATACCTTTGAGCTTAATATTAGGGTTACTATTGCTGCCTCGGCATTTCATCTAATGTGTCAAGGTGAACAGCGATATGTGGGTCATCAAATATTTCAGAGGGTTTCTGTAAAGGTTGACCACCCACACCCAAGCAGTTGTATAGGGGAGAGTTTACTCTGTAAGAGCAATTTTCTGGAATCAGATTCCCCTTTGAAAAAGAAGTTGGAAATATGATTTTTCCTGGATCTGTTTGCTTAGACCATATTGAATATTGTCTTCACATTCCTTTGTGTAAATTTTAAATATGAGAAAACTATTCTTAAACTAATAGAGCATGTCTTTAGATACAAATGCATTAACTCCTGAAAATAAGAACAACAGACAACAACAAAATGAAGACATTCTTCTCTCACTTCTTTATTACTCACTTCCCTTCTTTTTCACACCCTGAAATCCTCCAGCTCCTCATCTAGAACTTGCTCTGACACTGATTCTAGAAATGCACCTGCTCAGACACTGGTTTATCCCTGGAAGCCTAAGGAACTTTTTTGAACTTTCATAGAAAAAAAAAAAAAAAAGGAATGCATAGCTGGCATTGCTTGGAATTGGATTTCCAGTGTGCTTAAATTTTATGAATACAGACTAGATTTAATGTTTTAAATGTTTTTTTTAGCTTTTTATTTTATATTGGAGTATAGCCGATTCACAATGCTGTAATAGTTTCAGGTGGACAGTGAAGGGACTCGGCTATACATATACAAGCATCCATTCTCCCCCAAACTCCCCTCCCATGCAGCCTGCAACATGACATTGAGCAGAGGTCCCTGTGCCATACAATAGGGCCTTGCTGGTTATCCACTTAAAATATAATAGGGTGTACATGTCAATCCCAAACTGCCTAACTGTCTCTTCCCCCTTGGCAACCATAAGTCTGTTTTCTAAATCTGAGTCTGTTTCTGTTTTGTAATTAAGTTCACTTGTATCATTTCTTTTTATATTCTGCATAGAAAGGATGTCATATGATATTCTCCTTCTCTTCCTGACTTCATGCAGCTTGACAATTTCTAGGTCCATCCCTGTTGCTACAAATAGCATTATTTCATTCTTTTTAATGGCTGAGTAATATTCCATTGCATGTATGTGCCACACCTTTATTCATCCATCTGTCCATGGACATTTAGCTTGCTTCCATGTCTTGGCTATTGTAAACAGTGCTGCAGTGAACACTGGGGTGCATGTACCCTTTTAGAGCATGTTTTTCCAAGGAATGGGGTTGCTGGATCATATGGTATTTTATTTTTAGTTTCTTAAGGAGCTTTTATACTGTTCTCCATAGTAGTTGTACCACATCACATTCTCACCAGCACTGTAGGAGGGTACCTTTCTCTCCACACCCTCTCAAGCATTCATTGTGGATTTTTTTTTTTTTTTGATGATAGCCTTAATGGCTTTAAAATTTAAAACAATTACCTTTAGTTTACTGACTGAACTGGATTCTTGAGCATTGATAGGTATCATTTACCTATTTCAATAGATTTAAGGTAAATAATTAAAAGAAAAAGCAGTTATTTTTGTCTGCACAGTTCAGTTTTTTTAAAGTTCTATGGGGCAGCCACTGTGTTCAGGCAATGAGACTGATGTTGGAGATAAAAAATTGACCCAGTTAGACACAGTCTCAGGCTTCAATGATGAGTTCAGTTCAGTTCAGTTCAGTCACTCAGTTGTGTCCGATTCTTTGCGACCCCATGAATCGCAGCACACCAGGCCTCCCTGTCCATCACCATCTCCCGGAGTTCACTCAGACTCACGTCCATCGAGTCCGTGATGCCATCCAGCCATCTCATCCTCGGTCGTCCCCTTCTCCTCCTGCCCCCAATCCCTCCCAGCATCAGAGTCTTTTCCAATGAGTCAACTCTTCGCATGAGGTGGCCAAAGTACTGGAGTTTTAGCTTTAGCATCATTCCTTCCAAAGGACACCCAGGGCTGATCTCCTTCAGAATGGACTGGTTGGATCTCCTTGCAGTCCAAGGGACTCTCAAGAGTCTTCTCCAACACCACAGTTCAAAAGCATCAATTCTTTGGGGCTCAGCCTTCTTCACAGTCCAACTCTCACATCCATACGTGACCACTGGAAAAACCATAGCCTTGACTAGACGGACCTTAGTCGGCAAAGTAATGTCTCTGCTTTTGAAAATACTATCTAGGTTGGTCATAACTTTTCTTCCAAGGAGTAAGCGTCTTAATTTCATGATGAGGGTCCAGTAGAAAATGTAGTAGATGTAAGCCTGTAGCCACAATACAATTTGTGCCTATTAAAGTAGGAGTACAGATAGTGTTTGAAGGAATTTATGGGGTCCTAGGAGGGTATAGAGGTGATGCTTTATGGGGAGTAGCTAGAATAGCAAAGGAAAGAGTCAAGAGAGACCAATGGACTAAGATGCTAATGAACCAAGTACCTGTGAGGCTCAGTGTAGTCACCGTATGGGATTTTGGTGGTAAGAGAGTAAAAGAGCTAGAGAGACTGAACTTATGGTCAGAGATTAGGTCCAGGATAAGGCCATGCCAGTGGGTGCTAACCTAAGGTTATGGTGCCAAGGATGCTAGAGGGGGAGATTGGTGGGGCTCCTGTGCTCACTGGAGATGGAAATTCTGCTGAGAAGTTGGCAGGAGCTGCTGTGCAAGAGATACTTTATAATAAACCACTACTTTATCATCTCGAACTTAAGATCTCGTCTCAGGTTCCAGCCCTTAGTAAATTATCACTTAATGTATATTCATTTGCTCATGCCAAAATCTTTGCAGTCTTTCTTTTTTTTTTTTTTTTTGATGTGGACCATTTTTAAAGTCTTTATTCAATTTGTTACAATATTGTTTCTGTTTTGTGTTTGGTTTTTTGGCCATGAGGCATGTGGGATCTTAGCTTCCCAACCAGGGATTGAACCCACATTCCCTGTATTGGAAGGGGAAGTCTTAACCACTGGACCACTGTGTAGTCATTCTTGATACTTTGTTTTCTTCACCTCTGTGGTTTGTGCATCACAAGTTCTAATGATAATGTCACCAAAACACATTTAAATGCTTTCCTGTACATTCTGTGTCCATACTCCTCTTTTAGTCTGCCTGATTCATCACAGTTAGCATCCTAACTAGATGTCTTCCTTCCCTCCTCACCTTTCCATTTCCTCTCTTCAGTGGTTTCCAGAATTTTTACTGTGAATTGTTATTAGTAAAAGCCTTTTGAGCATGTACCTCTACAGTATGCGTATGTATTTATAAATTACATACCTGTGCTACTGTATTCCTGTACTGATATTTAGATATATATTTACAACATATGTAAAGGGAGAAATTTTAAAAGAGGAAAATTAAGTAGTTTAAAATGTATTAATTGTGCTTACTGGTAATTCAAATTTTTGCTCTCACAAAAAATTAGTAATGAGAATAGTATGATTTGAATGTCTTATTACTTTGTCAGATCTGGATTTAGCACTCCACATTATAGTAATCCCTAATTCTAGTCCATAGTGTAGTTTATTTTGATTCTTGATTTGGTGGCATGTCAGAGAAAGGTAACTCATAGTGCAAATGAAAGAAGTACATTAAAATTCTGCCTTTTAAACATTGAACTCATTTTATATTATTCACTAGTTGTGAAAATTATTTTAAGTTAGGAAATATCCATCTTCTCTGATGCCAAACCATTGTTTTTAAGGTTAGCCCATTTTCAATATCCATGGAAACCCTTTGTTTGAGAGTCTTTCCTACAGGTGATAAAATCCTTCTTCCAAGTTTGCTAAGTATTAAGATATGTGATTTGATAAGTAACACCCCATTTGAGGGGACAAATATAACAATGACCATATGTGCAAACACTCATTAAGATTTTTTTTTCTTCCATCATTGTACACACAATTTTCTTTTTGAATAGCATTTACCGTCTTATATATCTTATATCCTTTGAAGGGGCAAGCTAAATAGTTTCTTTGTTTCAAAATATCTGCCAAGTAGCATCCCATGGAACACCTTTCTTATCACAAATTATGTCATCAAATTTTAAGAAAGAAAGATGCATAGATTATACCATGTGGCATGTGCTGGAGAAGGCAATGGCACCCCACTCCAGCACTCTTGCCTGGAAAATCCCATGGATGGAGGAGCCTGGTGGGCTGCAGTCCATGGGGTCGCTAAGAGTTGGACACGACTGAGTGACTTCACTTTCACTTTTCACTTTCATGCATTGGAGAAGGAAATGGCAACCCTCTCCAGTGTTCTTGCCTGGAGAATCCCAGGGACAGCAGAGCCTGGTGGGCTTCTGTCTGTGGGGTCGCACAGAGTCGGACACGACTGAGGCGACTTAGCAGCAGCAGCAGCGGCATGCGCCACCAGTATGTTGGTGACAAAGATTTTCATGGCCATGCCCCATCTCATTACTTACTTTTACAAAAACTCTATGATTTAAGAATTTTGGTTTTATCAAAGTAATCATCTTGCTGATATCCAATAGCCCATAAATTCGAATGCACTAGAATATGCTAACAGCAAGGGAACAAGCAAGCCCCTGTCCCTTAGCCCATCAGGGAGATCAGGTTCTTCCCCTGGTATTCCTCCATGGAACAGGAACCAAGTGAAGGCCCTAGGGTCATCCCATACAGAAAATGTTAGTAGCCGTTTAATAAAAACAAATGAAACTGGAATTGTGTTTCTTTTTTCTGCATTCCCAAGAATTTTTTGTCAATTTGTGGTGCATGCCCAGAAATTAAAGCCCAGATCTGACAGTGTTACTCTCTGTTGCATATTGTTGAGTTGCCTCAAGCTCGAAATCTTTTGATTACCATGATTTTTGCATTCATGTAACTTGGGCCCTACCTCCCTTTCAAGTCTCTTCTTGTAGATTCACTACAATCATGCCACACAGGTCTTCTTTCAGTAGTTCTCTGATTGCACCAGACTCTTTTTTTAACACATGTCCCTTCCCTTCTTACACATTATACCCTGGCCTTGAATGTGCTTCTCCACACGTTATCACCTTGCTGACTACAGAGCTGCTTCAGATCTCAGATCAAATGTCACATCTCTGCAGACATCCCATCTGACCTCTTTAATATGAATTATTCCTCCTCTTTGTATACACTCTTCACATTTCTTATGTTGGCTTAACTGCACTTAATCATGATTTGTGATTAGGTATCAGTATTTATTCATGAGGTTATCTATCTCACCCAAGAAGTACCATGAAGTCAGTAGCTTTTTTTCCAACCCCTTTCCAGTGGGTCTTTGTGTCATGGCACACTTCATTTGAAATTTATAGCATTCTCCATAATCCTGTCTACCATCCTTTCCTCTGTTATCTACCCACCTCCTTATGACATCTAAAATTCATTTGGCTTCTGGGACATTTATTCAGCAAAAATTTATAAGTGTTTACAATGTGCCTGTACTGTGTTAGGCAGTTGAGATAAAACAGTACACACCATGAAACTTAGAAAACATATTGCTTTGAATGGTCTTCCACTTTTAGTAAGGAAGATTCTACTTATAAACATCAGTGTTGAATTTACTTAATAGAGCAGGAGTTTATGACCTTTTTAGTGGGTCACATCCTCTTTGAGTTTGTTAAGAGCTCTGATCCCCTTTCACAGTGAAAAATGCACAAATCCTAAGTGCATATACAGTTTTAAGAGGTTCGACTAACTCATAAAGCTCATGGTTGGGTGACATTTCCTGAATCAATCATGTTCTTGGAATGTAAAAAATATTTACATTCTCTTCCTAAACTATGGGATAGAGAAGGACAAAAAGGTGAAAAGGAGGATAAAGAAGTGAATCACAACTTCTGTCTCTGGAGGGGGGGAAGGGAATGGATGGTAGGAGAAAACCTTTTCTCATTGCTGCCTGATACCATAGTTATGAAATACTGGTCCACAACAACAGTCTGTGTGAATTCCCTGAAAGTATTTTGAGAAATGGGGTCTGCCCACACATATTTTTAAGTTAAAACCTAAAATATTTCATTTTAGGTTGAATAATTTTCATTGTAGGTTAATTTCAAGGGATTTAATTATCAGTGAACTTAAACACTGACATTTAACTATGACTATTACGTGGGGGTTTCCCGATGGCTCAGCAGGTAAAGAAGCCACCTGCCACACAGGAGACACAAGAGACCAATATGTCAGTTATGTTTGTTGCTATTTCGTTGCTAAATCATGCCCGACTGTTCTGTGACCCCAAGGACTGTAGCCCACCAGCTGCTAGGCTCCCCTGTCCATGGATTCTCCAGACAAGGATACTGGGAGTGGGTTGCCATTTCCTTCTCCAGGGGATCGTCCCAACCCAGGGATCGAACCTGCGTCTCATGTGTTGTAGTCTCCTGCATTGCCAGTGGATTCTTTACTGACTGAGCCACCAGGAAAGCCTTATATACTTCTATTAAAAAAATAATAATTACAGAGAAAATCATGAATTCAAACTGATATTCCCAGTTCCAACCTAACACAATACTTCCTTCTAATCTGCTTTTTTTGTGTTTGTAATTACTTCCTCTTACAGCAAAATCCCTAATCCTTGTTATTCCCAATATTTTTTTTCTTCCTGTATATAGCCAGGCTCGAATTGCCTCTGCTGCGCCCACTCCCAGCCCCAGGGACGCCCTCTCCCTCCTGCTTGGTCTGCAGCTGTGTACCCTGGACTTGCTCGTGGGGCTGTCCTCCGTACCCTGCTCAGGCTCTGAACCCCACGCTGGGTGCCGCTCCTTGTGTGGGTGCTCCCTTCATGCTGATCCAGCACTGACATTGCATTCTGGTACCAAGGCCCCCTCCCCAAACCCGTCACCCTGATGTCTCCGCAGTTCTGTTCATCTAACTGCTTTGGGGCTCATGTGTTTAGAAAGGAAAATGCAAGAAGAAGGGAAGCAAAGCTATTTTTTAATACACAGGTCTCGTATTCCTTATGGCTTCCCTGCTGGCTCAGTGATCAAGAATCTGCCTGCCAGTGTAGGAGACTTGGGTTTGATCCCTGGGTCGGAAAGATCCCCTGGAGAAGGAAATGGCAACCCACAACGTATTCTTGCCTGGGAAATCCCATGGGCAGAGAGCCTGGCAGGTTATAGTCCATGGGGTCGAAAAAGAGTCAGACATGACTTAGGGAGTAAACAGCAACTTGCATTCCTATAGGAACATAAAATACCCTTTTGTTATAGGTAAACTACTGTCAACTCCAGATATCCTAAATGAATTTTGAAGTATAATTACGTGTTTTGGTGTTATTAATTATATAATGAAGATATTTTGTGGAGAGTGCCTTTAAGGTTTTCAGCCCACCCTTTCACTTGAATGGGTGTTTCGTTTTTTTTTTTTTTTTTTTGCACAACTATACATGTTTAGTTTAAGGAATTAAATAACAAACAGATGATGACCACCTCCCAGCACCAGCCCCCAACATCAGCCCCTCCATCATAGAGTGTCCACACTTACTGACACATATCTAGTTACTGTAACTCAACCATATAAAAATGTGGAGAATTGTATTAAAACGTATGTAAATTACTTTGCTTCATGAATGTTAATTCCCATATTTTTATAACACAATAAAATGTTATTTAAGTTGGATGAGCTCTGTAATATAGGTTGTTAAAGTAACCCCAGACCAGGGGGGAGGCTTTCAGAGGTGTTCAGTGGAGAAGAACATGGCAGCCCACTCCAGTGTTCTTGCCTGGAGAATCCCAGGGACAGGGGAGCCTGGTGGGCTGCCGTCTATGGGGTCACACAGAGTCAGACTCGACTGAAGCGACTTAGCAGCAGCAGCAGCAGCAGCAGCAGTGACACAGAGCCAGTATGTCTTCCTGGGATTCTCCAGGCAAGAACACTGGCGTGGGTTGCCATTGCCTTCTCCAGTGCATGAAAGTGAAAAGTGAAAGTGAAGTCGCTCACTTGTGTCCGACTCTTTGAGACCCCATGGACTGCAGCCTACCAGGCTCCTCCATCCGTGGGATTTTCCAGGCAAGAGTACTGGAGTGGGGTGCCATGGCCTTCTCCGAGTATGTCACTACAGTGACAGTAATTAAGAAGCTGAGTTTACTGTACAACAAGCGAGTATCTGATTTCACAACCCCACCTTATTATTAATGCAATTAATAATATACATTATCCTTTTGCAATTTTCTATGAAAGATAAAATCATGATATTAGTATTATTCTCCTCCTTGACTTTTTAAATTAAAACTATTGTACTTAATCTTTACACATTTGTGTTAATATGTGTGGTATTAAGAAGTGGAGAAATTGCTAACTACAAAAGATAGCTTAGATTAAGGAGACCTTATGAATATTACATATACTTTCCTGAAAACCAGAGAAAAACATCACGTATTGTTCTGTCAAGATAAAGTGACACTTTGTAATCCTTTCAGTTGTTGTGTGTGTGGGTTTTTTTTAACCTGGTTGATAAAGAGAATACTTTGAATTGTTCTTTTAATAGTACAGTTCAACAATACAATGAAATGGGAATACTTCAGAAAATGAATTAATGATAATTGTCAGAAATTATAGTCTAGGCAACCTTTGAAATTGGAATACAAAGTAGGCTTCAAATTATTTTTACATATTTAACCAGAGGGATGATTTCAACTCAGCTACTTGCTCGTAATATTTAACTTTCCTCAAGTCATTAAGGTAGATAAGTTTCTGATTATTGAGAGGAGTAAATTAAAATCCCACTGTCAAAAGGGTCAGGAAAAAACACTGGTCAAAGACAAGAAAAACCTCTTAGTGTTATGTCTGGCGAAGGATGTTACTTAATGGCTGTTAAATACTAAATGTTCAGCTTTGCTTTATATCCTTAGGGAAAAGGTTTTCTATTCATGCTACTCTGATCAGTTCTGCCTGTAAATAGAATTTTTTTTTTTTTAAAGAAAACTTGAGGCTCAAGTATTATCCAATATTTGAGTTGGCTGTGGGTAATTGTGAAAACTTTACAAAAACCTTCCAACATTTCAGAAAAAATTTCCTCATCCAGTTATGACTCCATAAGAGGGATTAGCTTGCCTATAATGAGTGATTATTATTCATAGTTAATTGAGTGCACATAGGAAGAAAAAATAAAGCCAATTAGAACAGAAAATATGGGTAAGGCAGGGTAAGCTCTCCAGGGGAAAATCTTTAGAAAAGATTGTAGCTCTGAAAAAAAAAAAATGTTCTTGTACATGAAGTGATAATGGGGATGGAGTGATGCAAGGAAAATGATTGTGGGGAGGGACTTTTAGGGAAGGAAAATCTGAATTATCTTATCACAGAGGACCGGCAGAGTTGCTGCTGCCAGCTTTCCAAATCATGCCACCAGTTTCTACTCGGAAATAGCTGCCTGCAAATAATTGCTGAGATACTCATCTTTGGAAAGGGATACTTTAGAATATTAGCAAATTGTTATTATTACTCATCTATTAATGATCAAAACCCAAAACTCTATAAAGAGGATCGTAGAAATTCAAAGCTAGTAAATAGTTAGGCAAAGTGGGTAGTTATAATTCTGGTGAAAAGCTGACACAGAGAATACTTTCCGATATAAGGCTTTCCGATATAAGGGAAAGGTACAGAGGGCTAAAGATTTGTTCAAGATGGTGGAGTTTGGGGTGATTCTGAGGGTCATAGTGAACTAGAGAGTTAATGTAAATAAATAATTAAGGTTAGAGTTATTCTAAATTTGAGGAATTTCACAGGTTTACCTCTCATCAAGAGTCAAAGTAGCATTAAGACTTCCTGTCAAAGAAACATGGCTCAGAAACAGACCAGAGGGAAAAAAGGAAAGTGTAAAAAAGTACTGCTCCCCGCAAGTTAGATATTTTTTGTTGTTTGGTCGCTAAATTGTGTCCAACTCTGCGACTCCAGGGACTGCAGTATGCCAGGCTTCCATGTCCTTCACCGTCTCCCGGAGTTTGCTCAAAAGTCAGCTTTACTCTCTTGGTAAAAACATTTTGCTGATGTTTTGTAGAGTTGTTTGGAGGAAATTAACCTTAGAGATGCAGTTGATAAAGACCAAACATTTAAAAGACATACTATTTAAAATACTCTTTTCAAACTGAGAACACTGAAAATTCTCTTAAGTTCATGTTGTACTTTTTATTACTAAGAAATGACTACTCCAATGAAGATTGACCAGGGGTAGGGACAAGCATCCTTTCAGGAGTGAAACTGTTAACAAATATGAAAAACACAACAGGGAATTATCCTTCATCACACTCAGGTATATAATAAGATATATATATATAAACTATAGTAAACCATTTAAAGTTATGATTTAGAAATATTAAACATTCTCAATCATTCCCAACTCAGGGGTCGAACCCAGGTCTCCCTTATTGCGGGTGGATTCTTTACCAGCTGAGCAACAAGGGTAGGTAGCCTATCCGTTTTCAAGGGAACTTGCCGACCCAGGAATCCAACTGGGGTCTCCTGCATTGCAGGTGGATTCTTTATTCTTTGAGCCACCAGAGAAGTCCTAGATGCTTCATAAGGATTGCTAGTTAGTGATGAAGATGTTAGTGATTCTTCAAAAGTTAAAAGGTTGAACCTTTTTTATCTTTCAAAAGGTTACATCCCTTGAGGATAGGGAAGCCCAGGATCCAGGATAATCTATTAAGGTACTGTCATGCAGAGTGATAAGAACAATAGAAAAGATTAAGGAGCCAGTAAGGAGAAGGGCTCAAAATTCTCTAAGCCAGGCTTCAGCAATACTTGAACTGTGAACCTCCAGATGTTCAAGCTGGTTTTAGAAAAGGCAGAGGAACCAGAGATCAAATTGCCAACATTCGCTGGATCATGGAAAAAGCAAGAGAGTTCCAGAAAAACATCTATTTCTGCTTTATTGACTATGCCAAAGCCTTTGACTGTGTGGATCACGATAAACTGTTGAAAATTGAAGAGATGGGAATACCAGACCACCTGACCTGCCTCTTGAGAAACCTATATGCAGGTCAGGAAGCAACAGTTAGAACTGGACATGGAACAACAGACTGGTTCCAAATAGGAAAAGGAGTACATCAAGGCTGTATATTGTCACCCTGCTTATTTAACTTATATGCAGAGTACATTGTGAGAAACGCTGGGCTGGAAGAAGCACAAGCTGGAATCAAGATTGCCGGGAGAAATATCAATAACTTCAGCTATGCAGATGACACCACCCTTATGGCAGAAAGTGAAGAGGAACTAAAAAGCCTCTTGATGAAAGTGAAAGAGGAGAGTGAAAAAGGTGGCTTAAAGCTCAACATTCAGAAAACTAAGATCATGGCATCTGGTCCCATCACTTCATGGCAGATAGATGGGGCAACAGTGTAAACAGTGTCAAACTTTATTTTGGGGGACTCCAAAATCACTGGAGATGATGACTGCAGCCATGAAATTAAAAGACACTTACTCCTTGGAAGGAAAGTTATGACCAACCTAGATAGCATATTGAAAAGCAGAGACATTACTTTGCCAACAAAGGTCCATCTAGTCAAGGCTATGGTTTTTCCAGTGGTCATGTATGGATGTGAGAGTTGGACTGTGAAGAAAACTAAGCGCCAAAGAATGGATGCTTTTGAACTGTGGTGTTGGAGAAGACTCTTGAGAGTCCCTTGGACTGCAAGAAAATCCATTCAGTCCATCCTGAAGGAAATCAGTCCTGGGTGTTCATTGGAAGGACTGATGCTGAAGCTGAAACTCCAATACTTTGGCCACCTCATGTGAAGAGTTGATTCATTGGAAAAGACCCTGATGCTGGGAGGGATTGGGGACAGGAGGAGAAGAGAACGACAAAGGATGAGATGGCTGGATGGCATCACCGACTCAATACACATGAGTTTGAGTGAACTCCGGGAGTTGATGATGGACAGGGAGTCCTGGTGTGCTGTGATTCATGGGGTCGCAAAGAATTGAACGCGACTGAGTGACTGAACTGAACTGAAGGAGAAGGCCTGGAGAAGGAAATGGCAACCCACTCCAGTATTTTTGCCTGGAGAATACCATACTCAGAAGAGCCTCGTGGGCTACAATCTAAGGGGTTGCAAAGAATCGGACACAAGTGAATGACTAACACACAAGGAGAAGGGAAGTTCTTCACAGGTGGCGCTAGTGGTAAAGAATCTGCCTGCCGGCACTGGGGGATGCAAGAGACATGGATTCAATCCCTATGTTGGGAAGATCCCAAGGAGAAGGAAATGACAGCCCACTCCAGTATTGAAAAGGAAAAGGAAAGGAAGTTTGATTTAAGGGATCTGTACAAGAAGCATGATGTTCTTTACCGTGAAAGAAGACATTAGCAGCATCATAGGCTTCTTAGAATGCTGAGGAAGCTCTCCAAAGACTAAAAACTTTGAGGAAACATGCTTTGAAGCTTTACTTCAAATAAACCTGGCCATGTCTCCCTCCTGAGGTAAACAAGATTATCCCAGTACAGTCACTAAGAAGCAGACTCTTTTTTACTGGAGTGTATATTCAAACCATGATTGATTGTCATTCATTCGTCTCGGTTCAGTTCAGTCGCTCAGTCATGCCCGACTCTTGGCGTCCCCATGGACTGCAGCATGCCAGGCCTCCCTGTCCTTCACCAACTCCTGGAGCTTGCTCAAACTCATGTCCTTTGAATCAGTGATGCCATCCAACCATCTTGTCTTCTGTCGCCCCCTTCTCCTCCTGCCTTCAACCTTTCCCAGCATCAGGATCTTTTCCATTGAGTCAGTTCTTTGCATCAGGTGGCCAAAGCATTAGAGCTTCAGCTTCAGTATCAGTCCTTCCAATGAGTATTCAGGATTAATTTCCTTTAGGATGGACTGGTTTGATCTCTTTGCAGTCCAAGCGACTCGCAAGAGTCTTCTCCAACACCACAGTTCAAAAACATCAATTCTTTGGTGCTCAGCTTTCTTTATGGTCCAACTCTCACATCCATACATGACCACTGGAAAAACCATAGCTTTGACTAGATAGACCTTTGTTGGCGAAGTAATGTCTCTGCTTTTTAATATGCTGTCTAGGTTTGTCATAGCTTTTCTCCCAAGGAGCAAACATCTTCTGATTTCATGACTACAGTCACCATCTGCAGTGATTTTGGAACCCACGAAAAGAAAGTCTCTCACTGTTTCCAGTGTTTCCCCATCTATTTGCCATGAAGTGATGGGACTGCATGCTATGATCTTAGCTTTTCAAATGTTGAGTTTTAAGCCAGCTTTTCCACTCTTCTCTTTCACTTTCATCAAGAGACTCTTTAGTTCCTCATTGCTTTCTGCCATAGGGTGGTGTCATCTGTTTATCTGAGGTTATTGATATTCATTTGTCTAACAAATGCTTATTGAACTTCCACATGTATACTCCTCCAAGTTCTGAGAATACTGAATAGTACATGGCAGACAAACCCTCTCTATTATCATGAAAGAGCCTCCCTGGTGGCTCAGGCAGTAAAGAAGCTGCAACTCACTCCAGTATTTTTGCCTGAAGATTTCCATGGACATGAAGCCAAAAGAGCATTTAAACTTGTAGCTGTAATAAGTTGTGATGAGAGTAATGTCAGGGAAGTACAGAAGTACAGGCTTATGTAGATACAGATATCAAGTGATCTGATGTCTAGAGAATCAGAGAATGGCCCCATAAAGATGTCTAATTTAGGATGAGTAGAAACTATCCCAGAAAAAGACTGGAAATCAGTATTTTGGATAGAGAAAATAGTAAGTAATGAATGAATGAAAGACAAGAAAGAGTGGCATGTTTGAGTAAATGAAAGAAATGTTCAGAGACTTCCCTGGTGGTCCAGTAGGTGAGACTTCGCCTTCCAATGCAGGGAGTATGGCTTCAATCTGTGATCGGGGGGCTAAGATCCCAAATGCCTCACTGCTAACAGCAAAACAAACAAACAAACAAATAAGCAGTATTATAACAAATTCAATAAAAAGATGGTGATGAACAGGGAGGCCTGGCGTGCTGCGGTTCATGAGGTCACAAAGAGTCAGACACAACTGAGCGACTGAACTGAACTGAAGGAATTTGAACTAAGGGAAATGAATGTCAATTGTATGGTTTATGCAGGGGAAATAGTTGATTGATTTGTGTTTATTAAGGGGCACTCTGGCTGCTGTGTGAAGAATACACATAAGGGAGATAGACTTAGGTCAGCAAAACTGGTTAGGAAGCTGCTGAAATAATATAGATGAGACAAAATGATGGATAAATAGTTTTAGCAGTGGGAACAGAGAGAAGTACATGGAATAGTGAGAAAGAGGTAAATCAGCAAGACTTTGGGTTGATTTGGTGTCAGTTGGGTGAGAGGAAGAATAAAGGGTTATCACTGAAGTTCCATTTAGGAAACTTGCTGGTTAATGCTACTATTCACTGTGATAAGAAATTAAGTAAGAACAGGTTTAAGAAGTTAAAGGATTTCATTTGGGAATGTGCTATATTTGAGATGCCTGGGGTCCATCTAAACTGAAGCTGTTTCATAAGCAGTCAGTTTAACAGATACAGAATTCAGTAGGGAGACTTGATGTAGAAATACGTATTTGAGAGTTGTCAGCAAATAGATTTTAATGGACATGATTGGAAAGATATGGTTATCCAGGGGAAATGAGAAGAATAGAAGCCTAAGGTACAAAGGTAGTTAAGAGGAGGGTGAAAGGAAATGACCCCTCTAGGTTGATAGAGAATTAACCTGAATGGTTTAAAAAAAAAGAAAAGAAAAACATGAAAATGTACTGATTTGGAAATTAAGAGCAAAGACTGACTGGGAGGGACGGAGTCTTCACCAATGCCTTTTTTTGCTACAAAGATCAGGCAAAAGAAGGACAGAGAATGGTGCAACTGCATTTAGTCACAAGGATGAGAGCATTTCCAGTAGCGTTTAGAAGGCAAGCGACCGTTTGTAGCACTCCGTTTTCTTTCTTTTCTTGTAAATCAGATCGCCGGGCTGTAAGAATTAAGTGAATGTTAAGAATACATGGAATACAGAGGAAGATCTCTTCTTTGAGTCACGGGCATGAGCTGCAGGCAATCCCCTAGGAACTATTTCTGCTCCTGTTGGCGTCTTCAGCTTTGTTATTATTATTTGTAGATTTGCTTAGTTTTAGGGAGATAACATACTTCAGTATTTGAATAAGTTCTTGAACAATTTTTCTAAAAACCTGATGAAACAAACATGCTTTAATGCATAAGGATTCATTGTAATTATCCATAAGCATTAACATTTCAATGGAGGAAAAATTTACTTATATAAATGTACTGATCTCTGGACCTTATTTTTTAACGTCTTTGAAATCAAAAGAGCACCTTCAGAGTTGGAACGTATAATTTTATCATCATTTAAAAATATGAATCTATTCTTTAGGATACGATGTGCTATTTTATGAATAATGAATTCATTGGTATAGACAGTTCTCTCAGGTCAGGAATGTTTTAGACAAATGGGAATAAGTAACTATGTTGGTGGCCTTAGTTTTGTTTTTGAGAGACTCCCCTTTCTTTTCTTTTTCTTTTTTTTGCTTTGAGTTTGAATTGCTATGTTCCTTGTCTGGTATCGTGAAGAATAGCAAAAGCAGAAAAATAAGGGCACAATAGAGAGGAAATAGATATCATTATTGAATTGGTAAGTGCTCCTAGTACATTTTTTTTATGAAGAAATTTTCATTCTTTTCAATATCTTTAGGAAATTATGGTGGTAGATCCTCACCGTAATAACCTGCTATAGGGTGGATTTCCACATAATGTGAATTTGCCTTGCACTCCTCCCAAAGATGTTTATCCTTTAGAATTAACAAGATTTTCCTGGTGAGGCAAAACAATATGCTGGAGTTAGACCTCCAAATTTGAATCCTGGCATATTCATTGTGTGTCTAAAGTTTTTTAACCTCTCTAGCCTCAACTTCTTCTGTGAAATAATAAAAATCTTCCCCACAGAGTTGTAAATATTAAATTAAGTTCATATTTTTTAAAAGAACAATGCCCAGCACATAGTAGGCTCTTATCTGTGCATACAAAATTTACTCCTTCCCACCACATAGACCTATATTAATAATGAGAGTCCATTTTATTATGAGTTATACATGTTTATTGAGTGATACAATAAATTCACTATTATATTTTACAGTGTTTGTTTAGTTGTAATAATGAGGATAAGGCCAACACAAACAATCTCTTGCCTTGACATTTGAGTGATGAAATATATCATTCAGTGTCTCTGACTGGGATGATTGGCCAACTGAATTTTTATGTATGTCTCCAACATTCTGAAGCACCTCATGCCTTAAAGATATCCAGAACTCTGGGTTTGGTCCTTCTGTAGCACTTCTGGTGAGAGTATCACAGAACTTGGACCATGCTGCCACTGGGTGCTTAGAACCTACAAATTATATTCCAGGGGAAAATGTCCCATTGTTTTTCAATTCTATATCATTTATTCTGTATCTGCTACTTTTCTTTAAGCTCTTTAAGTGCCCTTAGCAAACCATATCATCATTACCCAGTGTTATCATCATAATCACTAATTGTGCAGTTCTTTATGTTGTAAGAACACAGACACCCACACACATACACACACATTCATACACACACCGTTTGTTTTTCCTGTGAAATAGATTATTATAACCTTATTTTATAGATAAGGAATCTGAAACTCAAAAAAGGTTAAATTGCTTGGCCCCAGGCACCCAGCTAAGTGACAGAGCTGGAACTGGAGGCTTCTTCTCCCCTTTTGCTAACCCCTCCTATCCCTGTTTGATGACATTTCCAGCTGCAGCCCTTATGACCTCTGGAGATGGCATTTCCACCCCTGGGAACTCCAGAAAAATTAGGAAAAAAAAAAAAAACATTGTCCCTAGAAGCGGTATTCTACCAGCGTCTGCCAGAGATTGAGTGCAATTAAAGATGAGAAATTAAAGAGTTATGAACTCAGACAAGTCTGAGCTTCACTTGTATTTAGGCTTTTACTAATTTGCAGGAATCACTAATTTGTGGAAGCACCTTGCTGTGCAGAAAGCTGTGTGTCATTAGTGCAACCTGAGTGATCATGGTGACTTCAAGAAACCTGCTTCTGGAGAAAAATCAGAGGAAGTTAAGGAAAGCTTTCACTTTTCAGTCAATTTTTTATGACCAATTAAATTTCCAGTCACAGTAGAGATGATTAAAATCTCAAAAAGAGTTTCTACGCAGGATCCATGATCTGGTGCTTTTTTTTTGCTGTGAAAAGATAGAGGTTACCTCAGTGTGCAAAAAGAGGAAATAGTGGGGACTGGGAACCTTGAGTCTGAAGACAGTAAGGATTAGATGGAAATTTCAGCATCCTCAAAGTCTGAAAATATATGTATCTTTTGACACCGTTTTTCCACTTCTAGTAATACTTGATCACATTAATCAAGATATGGGTATAAGAATATTCACTGAAGTATTATTTTCTATAGCAAAAGAAGACAAACGAAAAACAAACCCTTATTCATCAACATGCCACATTCATCATCCCGTGGAATGCTGCTGCTGCTGCTGCTAAGTCGCTTCAGTAGGAAGCTAGTGTAGACTATGAGGGGTGTGTGTGTGTGTTAGTCGCTTAGTCGTGTCCAACTCTTTGTGACCCCATGGACTGTAGCCAGAGTGGGTTGCCATGTCCTTCTCCATGAGGTAGTATAATGACTACTCATAGGAAAAAAAAAAAAGACTAAAATTGTCTATGTGAAAAAAATCCATTTGCAGAACAGTATGTTTAATATAAGACCATTTTTGCAAAAATATTAATGGTCACCAAAAGGGAGGAGGAATAAAGGTTAGAACAGAGAAGAAAGACCAGTGGCGGTATGCATGCTCTCCTATAGCTCTAGTTATCATTCAGCTGCGAGATGACAGAGAACATGAATTTGGGGGCCATATACTCGTTCATTTAACAGGTATTTCTTAGAAGTCAGCCACATACCAGATACTATCCTAGGTGCTAGGATATACATAGAACTTACATCCTAGTTGTAGAAGATAGGAAATTAGCAAATAAAAGTATTAACACCTGCATTTTAGATACACAAAATCTATTATTAACAATAAGAGGATTTTTATTGAAGTATAGTTGATTTACAATATTGTTTTTGTTTCAGGTGTACAGCAAAGTGATTCCACTATACATATACACATATCTATTCTTTTTCAGATTTTTTTCCCTTATAAGTTATTACAAAATATTGAGTAGTGTTCCCTGTGCTATACAGTAGGTCCATGTTGGTTATCTATTTTATATACAGTAGTGTGTATCTGTTCATCCCAAACTCCAAATTTATCCCTCCCTCTAAATTGGGAGATTGGGATTGACATATACACACCACTGTATATAACATAGATAACTAATAAGGGCCTACCATATAGCTCAGGGAACTCTACTCAGTACTCTGTAATGACATACAGGAAAGGAATCTAAAAAGCAATGGATATATGTATAGGTATAGCTGATTCACTTTGCTGTACGGCAGAAATTAACCCAACATTGTAAATCACGATTCACCAATAAAAATTAATTTCAAAAAGAGAGTAGACCTAATTTTAGGTCCATCAGTTTTGACAGTGCCTCCAGACTTGAGGCGTGATTTAGGGGCCTATTCAGATGGATGTCCTCTAAGAAAGTGATTATTTCTAGTTAACCAGTCATTTATGGGAGGAAATTGAATACAGTAGTTAATTATTACACTTTTCACAAACATTTATTTAAACAAATATGTAGACTCTTAGCTCTTTTCTTTATAATATGAACCATACTATTAATATAAGCTCAAAATAGAAAGTAGTATATTAGTATTTTTTCTCTTTACACTTAGAAAATTATGAATTCTCAAATAGAAAAGGTTAATTCCTTTTTAATAAAATCATTGGTAAGATGGGAATAAAAGTCAGATGGAATGTTTAGTTTTTCATCAATAGCAATTGTTTTATTTTAAACAGCAAATTTCACACTGCTTGAGATTATCTATTTGTAATGTAATCTAGGAGAATTTGATATGTTGGACAATGATAACTGTTTTGTTCAAGACCATATTAATCAGGTTCTCTCTGTAAGCAAACGGCAATTTTAAGTCTTTAAAATTAAATCAAACTGATAGAGAAACAACTGAATCTCTTAACTTTTTTATGTTAAAGATACTTATTTCAAAACTTTATGAACAGTGTTTACTTATTAATTCAGTGCAATTCATCAAATTTCTACTGAGTGCTTTTTCTGTTCCAGACACTAGATGTGTTATATACACCAATGAATATAGTATAGACCCTAGACTCAAAAATGCTTAGTCTAGTAAAAAAGACAGCTGGGCAAAAAGAAAAAGAATATAAACAGTTGGAGGGTTTATTTATAAGTGTGTTTGGAGTCATTCAGCATTTCTAACCACTGATCGATACTGCCTAACCAGAGAGTTTCCCCAGAGCAGAATTAAACTTTCAATAATTGTTTTTGGAGCTAAGTGCAGTCACGCACAGTCCCTTATGGGAAGAGTAAGAATCTTCAGGCTGAATTCCTATAAAATTAGCACTTCTTTTCCTGTAGGTTCCCTCTAAGATGCCTCAGTGATTAAGGAATGCTTGATCTTGCGAATTATGTGTGCCACAAACCTCTCATTTTTCCATTTTTTGCTTTTTCCCAAAACCAGGTCCGGAAAACAAGCAATTATTCCTTGTTAGGACAATACAAGTAGAAAGTGAACTTTTTTAAAATAAAAAGTAGATCATGAAATGCATGCATGTATGTAATTATGGGTGGAGGCAGAAGAACTGATCTGCTATGTGCCACCTTCCAAGGATATTTGAACAGTTCCATCTTGTGTAACACCCCCTCCCCACCCCGCAACCCACACACGTATCTATGACTTTCAGTGTAAATATTTAGAACGTCACTTACTTCCATCAGGCTGCTATAACAAAATACCACACACTGGGATCTTATAAACAACATGTATTTCTCACAGTTCTGGAGATTCAAAATCATAGTGTCAGCATGATAAAGGACTCTCTTCCTGGTTTGGAGCCAGAACCTTCTTGCTATGTCCTCACATGGTGGAAGGGGTAAGGGATTTTTCTAGATTCTCTTTTGTAAGAATGCTGCTCTCATTCATGAGGGCATCACTTCATGACTTAAGCACTTCCCAAAGGGCCCACCTCCTAAGACAATCACCTGTGGAGTTAGGATTTCAATATATGAATTTTTAGGAATTCAAACTATAGCAGAAACTATCAATTATGTTTCCCATATCAAAATTTATGTCAATGTATGGCAAAACCAATACAGAATTGTAAAGTAAAAAAAATATATATATATATAAAAAACCAAAAAACAAAATTTAAAACAAAAAGCAACAGAGGTAAAACAAGACCAAACAAAGCTGTAGTTATTCACTTGCCAGGTAAGGAGGTGCCCATCATTTAAAAAATGAGTGAAGTGGGGCCCCAAAGCAGAAGTGCTACCAATGATGGATGGGGGACTTGTCCACCTTAGGAGATTATTCTAGGAAGTCTTCTTGATTACTGAATTCTTGTTGATTAAGAAAATGTTTATCATGGGATCGGTCATTGTTCTGTTTTAGGTCACTAAAGTACAGAATCATTTTAAAGAGGTCAAAGAGAACATTATTATGCACATGCTTGAAAGTGAAAGTGTTAATCGCTCGGTTGTGCCTTAACTCTTCGCGACCCCATGGACTGCAGCCCACCAGGCTCCTCTGTCCATGGGATTCTCCAGGCTGGAATACTGGAGTGGGTTGCCATGCCCTCCTCCAGGGCATCTTCCCAACCCAGGGATCAAACCCCAGTCTCTTGCATTGCAGGCAGATTCTTTAGGGCCACATGGTTAGGACTTGGCAATGTTTTTTTCTTTAACCTTCAAACAAAGGCTACGGTCATTACTACATTGCAGTTGAACTACATTAGTCCAACCATCTTGTTAGGAATATGCTGTAAAGATGCCTGTTCTGTTATAGCCACGCGTTCCAGGAAACAAACTCACTCAGAAGGACAGTGCAGACAGTGGAGTGCAGTTTATTACACCAGTGGAGCCAACGCAGAGTCTCCTCTTAGCCAAGGACCCCGACCAGCATTTGTGAGAATCTTTTATACCCCACGTGCACGTGTCTGAACCCACCACCCCAAATTCCTTGAGATGTACATAAACCAAGGAAAATACAATCCCAGTAACCCCATCATTCACGTGCTATGTGCTCATGTGCTCAAACAGTCAAACAATTAGCCAATAATCAATAAGCCCGAGGTTACACTCCGATAGATACAGAAAAATTTATGGCCTGTCTGGAGGAAAGGGTGATTAGTGTATGTTTTCTCTTAGGCAATGAGTAATTTAGATATGATCTTCAAGGTTCCCCTGTCTGGAAGGGGTCTTATCCTTCTGTTGTTGTTTTCATAGGCACTAAACACAGAGTTCAGAGTCCATTGGAAAGGTGGCCGAGCATGGTCAACATGAACAGGCCTAAGATGGAGTCCAGGCCCTATGAATTCCTTCTTCAGTTCTACAACTGATGAAATGGGAGCTCAGACAGGTTAAATTAATTAATTCCGTAAACATTCATTGAGGAACTATTTCTTAGAAATTCTCCAAATGGGCCTCACAATAAATTTGTCAGTCCTTTTCTATTTGCTTTCCCTGGAAGCAGAGACAAAACATTTTGTTGCTTATTTAGTAAACAGAGGATTCCTAAATGACAAGTATGGGGTTGAATTCAGAGTTCTTGCACACACCATTTCTGGTTTCTAAAATCTGTGTTTATATCCAGAGCAAATAGCATCGCTGCTATGAGAACCAAGTCACCTGGGTTCACATTCCAGGCTCTTTTACTCTGTCTTGCTGCTTCTCCTATGTCTTCCTGACTTCTTCACATTCAAATACTTCTTAAAATTACAAATTAAAAAAAAAAACTCACAGAATTTTAAAAAGTTAGAGATTGCCTTTTTATAGCATCAGTGACAGGACTCATCTCCAGAAACAAGGACATCTAGTACCTCTCATATAATTTGGTTAATAGAGTTTAAGCTCATAGATTCATTTTTAGATTCGTATCTATATAAAATAGAATCTTGCTCTTCACAAATTGCGCAGTGACCTCAATTCTCAGATGGCTCCTATTACAAAAAGCTACAACCTCCTTTTCAAAGCTTCCAAATACAATGATCAGAGGATAAAGCACACAGAATGTTGACTGTCCTGTTGGTATGTCTGTCTTTTCTCTGCATGCGTGTTCCAGGTGGGAGAGTTCAGGGCCCATGCTGCTGAGTGGACGGCCAACGTCACGGCTGAATTCAAGGAAACCAGGAGGCGGCTGAGCGTGGAGATTTATGACAAGTTCCAGCGCGCCACCTCCATTAAGCGGAAGCTCTCTGCAGAACTGGCTGGAAACCACAATCAGGAGCTGACTCCCTGTAGGAGGACCCTGTCCGTGAACCACCTGGCCAGCGAGAGGGATGTCCTGCCTTCCTTACTGAAAACAGAAAGTATCTATTTGAACGGACTGACACCACACTGTGCGGGCGAGGAAATCGCTGTTATTGAGAACATTAAGTAGCCCTCTCTTTGAAGAGCCTCAGGCATAGCAATTAGGTGAGGACTTCTATATGCTCTTTATGACTGTTGCTGGTAGCATTTTTTAAATTGTGCATGAGCTCCAAAGGGGGAAAAAAATAGATACACCCATCATGGTCATCTGCCATCAAGAGAATTTGGAATTCTGAGCCAGCACTATTTTTTTTTTTTCTTTGATGATGCTTGTTGAACAGTCCACTTTCTTTGACAAGTGGAGTAAAACAAGCGATGTCTGATGCCTTTTTTGTGCCCAGACTGTTTTGCTCCCTTTTCCTAACGTGCCATAAGGCCTCAGAATGAATTATAATTGTTTCTGGTAATAATGTAGCTTTGAGGGATCAGTCCTTACTTTTCAGGGTCTACCTAACTGAGCCTAGATATGGACCATTTATGGATGACAACATTTCTTTTTGTAAATGGCAAGAAATTCTTATGCAGCCTTTTACCTAAGAAATTTCCTGTCAGTGCCTTATCTTATGAAGAAACAGAACCTCTCTAGCTAATGTGTGGTTTCTCCTTCCCTGCCCCACCCCTAGGCTCAACTCCACAGTCCTTTTCCCCCACAACTCCCGTTTGAATACCATACCTTGCTGGAAACAAGTGTGTAAAATGACCGAAGTGATGATACCCGAAGAAGGAATAGAGGCCAAATTAAATGGACACTGAAGCAACACTCAGAAACCCTAGCGTTATAGGCACTGCAGAGAAATGAGGTGCAAAGATGGCCCCTCTGAGTATTTATTTGACTCGGGTACCAATGGTACATGTATACAGTGTAATTACCAGGCCAGTAAAATTGACTGCTCCCAAACAGTCCCTTCTTTTCCTGGCAGTATTTAAAATTTATCATTTATTACTAACTATGTATGTGTGTGTGTATATATATATATATATATACACACACATTTTTTAAAGGTGGAAGAAGAAAATCTATCTATCTATATATATATCCATAAGTGATCTGACAAAAGAAAACTGTTAAAATGGATATTATTGAAGATGAATTTAGACAATTGGTGTGAATTGCCACTCAGATGACATGAAGAGAGCCAAACAATGTGTTATAAGCATTTGCTAATAAACATTATACTGCCAGCATCTATCTGTTTTCTGATGTATGAAAGGCTTATATGGTTTTCTTTCCCTGGGTAACTTGTGCCCAGTGAGGGGAGGGGATGCGTAGGCAGAGCTGGGCATGGCCCTCGCCTTCTGTGGGTGTACCTCTGGAGTTGTGGCTGAGTGTGACAGCAGAAGCTGAAACTGGATCACTGTGATTTTGCACATGGAAAAATGCAGATTGCAGGCATAATTCATCTCTGACATTAGAGAAAAAGCTGTTATAGCACAATTTAAATCTTGAGAGCATTTTTTTTTAAGATAGAAAAGGCTGTTAATCCTCTTTAGTTTAATTTTATATCCTGCAACTCTTTGGAGGTTTTCAGGATTCAGAAGAAATTCAGTAAAGGCACCTAGTAGATCGCTCCTCTTTCTTTTATTTTCATACATAGATCTGCTGTACATTGTAAATAAAATTTTTAAAACACAGAAAGAAAATGATTTCCCTAAATATAATTGCAAAACATGACTTTTATTCTTGGGGGTGGGAGTATTTGAATAAGTGGCATTCATATTAGGGTCTTAAAAAATAAATCCAGGATCTTAAAAAAAAAGGAAAATTTAACAGATGCTTATTTTTCAAAATTTAAGCTAGAAATGTAAATATTCAGCTAACTTGTTGACGGTACTTTTATAAACTTAAGAATTCTAACCAAAATTTTGGAAAATCAGGCTCTTTTAGAAGGAAAGCTACACCCATTTCCTCGATAACTATTCTGAAAGTTCATATGGTGGATTGCACCATGTATAAACTGTGAATTGTGTTGACAAATAAAGTTTGTAATTAAAGTCAGCATCTTCTGAGTCTCCTGCTTGCTACTGAGGGTTTGGATCTGATCCTGGCTGTGCAGAACTCCAGGATGTCACAGTCCATGCTGAGTTTTTGTGGCTCCTTTGTTCACAGTATTCAAGAAATATTTTTGATGCAGTATTTCTACCCTTGCTAAACACATGCAAATGTTTTTCTTAGTGGCTGTTAATCAAAAGTAAAAACCCTGAAATTTCACTTTTGAAATATGATATTTTAAAAAGCATATAAATTCAAGATTGTTTCTATTAAATTGTTATGTCAATGTCTTATTTTGTCATTGTTAGACCTTGTCTTGACCTGCCTGAAGTAATTGGAATGCTAAAAGTGGGCACCTGAATGTTTTGTAAGAAAAAAAAAAAAAAAAAAAAAGGTCAAACATCCTGGCAGTATTAAAGCTTAAAGAAGGTAGTTGCCAACTAATCTTCTAGACCTCATACCCCAAATATTTGGACTATATACTTTGTCAATAGCTTACATAAATTTAATTTTTCATTCCCAAACACCTTGATATTCAGTAAATATTCTAAAACTGGTCTGCAACATTATCCTTAGAATTGGGGGAAATCTAAGGAAGTGTGTACATATCATAGCAATTTTGTTTTTCAAGCTTCATTTTGTTTACCTCTTGTGGAGAGAATGTTGATTAACATTTTGACATAACCTATGAGTTTATTTTTAAAACAGACTAGTTTAAGAATAAGTGGTTTTGCCCTGAAGGATATTTGAAAACAAAAAGTACAAGCCCAGCAAGGGTTAGGAACTCTCTTATCTGGACTCAGACATGGATTCTAGACAAGGCTTTTTACCTGCCTTACAACTAGTAACTGTAAAATGATTATTTTGGAGTGCTTTTAATTTATTACATAAATCTATGTACTCTACTACCATAGTTCATGTCACACAGCCTTTTTTCCCAATAATATTTCATTCTTTCAATATAGGAAAAAGTGAAACTTCTAAAGCCAAGAGGGAATTGAATAATATGTCATGACCTTCAAAAAAATAACAGGCCATAAGGTTTGGTTTCTTTCTCAAATTCTAAGGAACATATGACATATGTGAAGAACTAAGTCCCACCTCACTATGTATAAAAAAACCTGTAGACTGCTTTGATTCTGAAGGCTAGGAGTTCAAAGAGATCAAGAAAACTTTACATGGAACACCAGAAAAAAAAATTGTAGACATTCTGAATATTTGAGATAGCTATTTATGCCTAAGAACTGGAGGCCTAGATCAACTTTTGTTTTCCTTTAAAAATTGTTTGCTGTTCTAGTAAAACTCATAAGTTATTTGTGGTTTGCGTTCCTTATCAAAGTGTGAGTATAAATTTGCTTTTGTATAAAGTAAAAGATGTCTCTATTTGAATACTCATAACTGCATTAAAATTAATATATGACTTTTGCTTCAGCATGACTTTACTTAAAAGGGTCTTTTCCAGAGAAACTTACCGGTCTTGCATATGCTCATGTGTTGGTTCCAATATGGCATGGAGTAACCTGATTACTTTGGGTAGGAACTTTTGAGAGTAACTTATTGTGGCTATCTTAATAAGGGGAAAGCTTCATAACTCCACGAGCCACCTTCATCCCACCCTACCTCAAAGGTTTATACAGCTTTTGTCACACATGATACTTCCCCACCCAGATCTCAGCTACCCCTTCTTAAAAGACAGAGATTAGTTCCAATGACCAGGACTTTTGACTCCGCTCTTTTGTTTGACTCAACACCATTTGTTCACTAGGCCACACTTCTTATTATATATCGAAGATTCATAAAACCATTTATTTTCCTAAGATTAGCCTTATAAAATACATTCACTGTTTTATGCTTGTCTCAGTTTACAACTATTTTTTTTTCCTCTTATCTGTCATTCTTTTCCAAATTATTGATACTTCGCTGCATTGACAGAAAACTCACTGCCTGGTCTTTATTCTTTTTCTTTGCCCTCTCGGACTTGGATTCTCTCTGAGTTCTGTATTCATCTAGCTAACTCCAGTTGGATTTCTCCACTTCTCAAAAGCACTTCAACATAGCTAAAGACTCTCATCATGTTTCCCCAGACCTGGGCCTCTTTAGTGTCATCTATTTCTGCAAATGGCATCCCCATCCGTCTGGTTGGGCAAGTCATCTTTGATGTTGTCTTCTCTCCTTCAACTCCATACCCACCTATCATCAAGCCGTATTGACCTGTGCCCTGAATGTGTCTTGAATTTATACACAGTCATCACTTTAATCCAAGCCACTCCCATAGCTGCCCCTTCTACCAACTGCTTTTGTTTCATGCTCCAGTCATTGATGGAAGAGTGGTCTTTTTCATATGCAGATCTGACTGTGGTCACTCTTCAATTTAAAGCCACTAATTGTCTTTCATTTCTTTAGCAGTAAGATCAGAATCTTTCAAATAGGACTTCTTTTGGTCTCCCTTTTGCCATCCTCTCTGGGTTTATTCTTGGGCTTCCTTTGTGGCTCAGCTGGTAAAGAATCTGCCTGAAATGCGGAGACCTGGGTTGGGAAGATCCCCAGGAGAAGGGAAAGTCTACCCACTCTAGTATTCTCACCCGGAGAATTCCATGGCCATATATTTCATGGGATGGCAATGAGTTGGACACGACTGAGAGACTTTCACTTTCACTTTATGGGCTCATATTGAATCTCTCTCTCTCTCTGTCTGCCTCTCAGTCCCAGTGCTTTCTCTTTTTTTCCATGAAACTATTCCTTGAATGCTTGCTCTCTTTTCATCCTCAGCTTTTTTCATCTAACAAACTCATTCTTCATAACCCAGCTTAAGTATTACTTTCCCTGATAGGCCTTCCCTGACACCAATTCAGGCACCTTTATAATATACTCTATAAAACCCTGTTTATTTCCCTGTTTAGGTTTAGCTATCCATCAGGATTCCTCTTTGATTATTATCTATCTTTCCCACTAGAATCTAATTCATTTTTTTCACTTACTAAAGTTACTTTCATTTCCAAATATTAGCAAAGTATGTATAGTGAGAGTTCAAAAAACACGTGATGAACAAATGAAAATAAAAACAGGGATTTAACTATTGTAACCATCTGAAGTATCCTCATGTATAAGTATCCCATGTTTTCTCAGCTCTGGAAACATTTATCTGTGCTCTTCTACAAGTTTAGTTGTAAATGAGATACAAATATTTCTCCTATTAACTGACAAGCTGGTAATAGTTAACTCATTGTATATAAAAAACTCAAAACCAATTATTCAACTAAAGAGGCTTGCAGTTTGTCCTTATACTCTTACTCCTTGTAAACAAGGGTTTCATTATTTTCATTTTCAAATTTTGGCTTATAATAGATACTATCAAAGCTTTTCAATTATAATCCTGAAAATTTGTTTAGAAATTAATTGTAAAGCATATTTGCTAATACTTGTAAATGGGTGCCTTTTGTTAGTAGAAAGCTAAATGCACATTTATTATCCTTGCCAAATGAAATTCAGCTTTTTTCATGCTTAAACAAATTTATAAGCAGTCTGGGAAGAAATCCATTATTGGGTACATTTTGAACTGTATCCAGTTGAGAATATTAGTCACTTACATGGTATAATTTTGAAATCAACTCATAGAATAAACATTAGTTTCCATCCCATTGACACCTGAATTTTGTAGATGGTATCCATTTCTGCTGCTGCTGCTGCTGCTGCTGCTAAGTCACTTTAGTCATGTCTGACTCTGTGCAACCCCATAGACGGTAGCCCACCAGGTTCCCCTGTCCCTGGGATTCTCCAGGCAAGAACACTAGAGTGGGTTGCCATTTCCTTCTCCAGTGCATGAAAGTGAAAAGTGAAAGGGAAGTCGCTCAGTCATGTCTGACTCTTAGTGACCCCATGGACTGCAGCCCACCAGGCTCCTCCGTCCATGTGATTTTCCAGGCAAGAGTAAAGAGTAGTAAGCAGACGATCTTTACCATACTACTTACTCTGTTAAAAAACATTTTAGACTTTTAAGTATTATTGACATTGGACTGTATGTTTCTGGAATTTTATCAAAAATTCAAAGTGAGCATTAGTAAGGGGTAATATCTGGTCCAGATTCAAGTTTTATCACTACCCAAGTATTAGATGGGAAGACATAGCATCAAGACATTATCAAGATATCTATCAAACCCATTCTGTTCCTTAGTCAGGTACACCAATTAAGAGTGTATACACATGTGAGAAAGTTTACTATTGCTAAAATATTAGCAATATTTTAGGTTATGCAGACAGATATATGCAGACAGCCAAGTGTGTGAATCTCTCCAATAATTACTTTGTATTTGCAAACAAAATATGACTCTGTTCATGGTTTACCAAGTCAACATTTCCCAAGAGCTCTTAATGTGCCAATCACTGGAAATACTAAGCCAAAGAAAAGTCTGCTCTCTAGGAGATGGCAAGACATGGACAAGCAGCACAGATGGAGGGGAAGTCCTGGTACAGAGGAGCCCTGAACACAAGGACTGTTTATGACCCTAGGGAGCCGAGGCAGAAGGAAAGGGAGAAGGGCTCACAGTGGAAAGTTACTGAGTCAGAGTGGAGAAAAGTGCCTCAGTTGAGGCCCCAGTAAGGAGGTCTCTGAGTAGAGGCGCTTGAGTCTGAGTCCTTGACTGCAGCTTTCTCTCCAGACGATTACATTGCACTCTGGTGGGAGGGCAGCTTCGCCAAGGACGCCTGCCAAACAAAACCTTGACGTTGTCTATGCCGGGGGCTGGGAGATCACACAGGGCATTCTGGCCTGGAGCCAGGCTGCTCAGAAAGAACTGTGAGGCCTCTCCAAGAATTTTGCATTTGACAGTGGGAAAGCCATTTCAAACTTTAAGGAATGAAATGAATACATCTGTCCTTCTAGAACAATCACTCGGGCAACAGTGTGGACTAGATGCTGGGGGGAATGAGGTGTGGGGTTGTGGCAGGAAGTCCCTGAGAGAGTCTGAGGCTTGAACCCCATGAGGGCACTGAAAGGTGCTGCTGCCTTCAGCACAGATTAGGCCAGGGGAAACGGGGGCGGCTTCACACTCCTTCCCAGTAGGAGGCACCCTACTGGGTCACAGAAATGAAAACCCTCCATGCACAGTTAGAATATGCACATGAACTCAGGTCAGAAATCCTAGGAAGAGAAATGAATGTAGGAATCACTGGCATTAGAAGTCTGCACACTGAAAATTAGAAATCGATGTCACCACAGTTAATATTGTTAAGTACATTTCCCCTTGTAAATATTTGGTGCTCCAGTAATGATACTTGTGTGCATGCTCAGTTACGACGGTTATGTCCAACTGTTTGTAACCCGATAGACTGTAGCCTGCCAGGCTCCTCTGTCCATGGAACTCTCTAGGCAAAAATACTGCAGTGGGTTGCCATGCCTTACTCCAGGGGATTTTCCTGACCCGGGGATTGAACCCACATCTCTTAAGTCTCTTGCTTGGCAGGTGATTCTTTACCACTATGTAGGTTAGGCATATTTTAATGCAAGTGAAAAAAAAAAAAAAAACCACCCTCTCATGTGAGTTAAATAAGTAGACCTTGGAACATTTTCAACCTAAATGTTAGTCAAGAATTATTTGAGGGCAGGTCCAAATGGCAACCCACTCCAGTATTCTTGCCTGGAGAATCCCATGGATGGAGGAGCCTGGCAGGTTACAGTCCATGGGGTTGCAAAGAGTCGGACATGACTGAGCGACTTCACTCCCACTTTTCTAGTAATACTGGAGTGGGTTGCCGTTTCCTTCTCCAGGGGATCTTCCCAACCCAGGGACAGAACCCATGTGTCCTGCGTCTCCTACATTAGCAGGCAGATTTTTTACCACTGAGCCACCTTGGAAGCCCCTCCTCTCTTCTTAGAAAGGAGAAATGTAACTTAGTCTTGCTTTAAAATAGAAAAACGCAAATGGAAACACACGTGGCAGCTTTAATGGGCAGTGTTGTTACTGAGTCAGTGGCCCCATCACCAGCTGCTCTGAATGTTGGATACTAACATTTCGCAGCCTCCTTTTCTGGAAAGCAGCCTTATGCCGATTAGAAGCCTCCTCACTGGAAAGTTACCTAGCCCCAGCCCCACCCCAATATGGGTGGGAAAAAGTGAATGTTTGTCAAGTCTTTGCGACCCCATGGACTGTAGCCCACCATGCTCCTCTGTCCATGGGATTCTCCAGGCAAGAGAATGGAGAATGGAGTGGGTTGCCATTGCCTTCTCTAAGGAATCTTCCCGACCCAGCGATTGAACCTGGTCTCCTGCATTACAAGTGGATTCTTTACCATCTGAGCCAGCAGGGAAGCCCCAGAGTGGGGTGACCCAGGGCCAGTAACTGACGTGGGGGTAACAGAACGCAGACATCTTTGCCTTAGGTGGCAGTACCTCTGTGATACAGCTTCCACTCCACAGCCCTCTGTGGGGCCAGGCTGAGGCCAGATTCCAGCTGAGACCACATTCTGGCTTAACACTTCGTCCCTTCGCTCACATTTTCCACACTCACTTTCTCCCAAGGGCAAGCCTCCAAACACCACATGTACCCAAATCCCTGTCTCAGGTTCTGTTTTGAAGACAATCGTAGAAATTATCTATTGGAGTAAGGTCCAGGGTAGGGAGAAATAAAACATTTTTTAATAGATGATAACTTTGAGGACTTATTCGACTTCTATTTTCTAGATAGCCACATTGGAAAGTCAAACCTTGATCGGTGAAACAATGACTTGGTTCTCATTGTCCATGATGAGAAAGTATATCCGTGTCTCATGAAAACAATGCCTTTTCATGGTGGAGCTTTAAAAATAGACATTTTATATGAGGCTTCATCCAGGTAACAGAGAGAAATGCAAAGTGAGACAAAACATGACATTTATACAAAAAGTGAATTTATAGTGAATTCTATGACCGTTTTAACATTGGTTCTAGATATAAGGTAATGGAATGGCACCAATTCTAATTTCATAAAATTATTTCTTTTGCATGGGTCAAAATTATGTGACTCAAGTGCACATCTTTCTAATATCTGCCTTGGTAATATTTGAATCCACCTGCCAATGCAGGAGACCCAGGAAACTCAGGTTCGATTCCTGGGTGAAGCTGATCCCCTGGAGGAGGAAGTGGCAACCCACTCCAGTATTGTTAACTGGGAAATTGCATAGACAGAGGAGCCCAGGAGGCTACAGTCCGTGGGATAGCAAAGAGTTGAACACGACAAAGCAACTAAACAGCAACAAAACAATGGCTGAGATATTATCTAGAGCCCTTGAGAAGGGACTAAAAACCCTTGATTTTGTTTAATGGCTAAACTATTATTATTTTGTCTTGGTTGACTATTTTCTGTTGTTTCTTCATATTCTCATTTCTCTGATTAAATTTGTTCTTTGCAACTTGGAGAAAGCCTAGCAGGCTAAAGTTTTTCCACAAACAAGAGGCAGGTAGAGGGCATGGAATGGGCAGGTGATCTGTCCTGGGAAGATCCTGTAGGTTCCTACCCAGTTAAAAGATGTCCCCTTGGGAGCAAAATTACTCCTACTTGACAATAACTGAACTGCACAGTTGTATATGTTATAGTAAGGAGTTTAGTAATATTCAACAAAGAGGAAAAGAAATACTATAGCAAAATAAATAGGTGGACAGCTAATTAAATATATGCAGTTGAGAGATACTCACAAACCAAGGAATGCTGTTAGAGAACTGGTTCAGACTGAAAATTTGTTCACCTCAAAGCAATGAAACCAATGGATGAGGAGAGCTAGCCACGTTGCCTGCAATTCCTTTTGAGTTGACTTGATTCAATTGAAGTGTTAAAGAGAGCGAGCTCCCTTGGTTAGGTTTAGATTAAGTGGAATTAAAACCATTTTTAACATTGTGGTCTGAAATTCTTACGTTGCCCATCCATGGGCAGCCATTATAACCAAGGGAAGTGGTCAGATAAGTGGTAAGCAGTTCCATCTGCTATGATTGCCACAAGCTTGGATAAGCTATATCTGCATTTTGGAGGTAGTAGCCTTTCTCAAATCCCTTTTCCCCTGAGAGTCATGGAAATCCTCTTTGAGCTTTTCCCCCATGTGTTGTCTAAGGAAGCCTGCTGCGATGATGTAGACTCTTGTATAGGTCTTACTCTCATCTGAATCCCAGCAGCAATTTCCTTCAGCAAAACAAGGATCTTTGAGTTTCAGCTTTGAAATTAAAAAAACAAAAAAAAATGCATTTCTTAATCATGTGTGGCTGCTCTCCCCGTAGCAGAGTTGACTTTTAAAGCTTTAACATTCACAATTTATTAATTTCTTATGATTGGCTGTGGAACATGACCAACCTTACAGAGATGGACTCTAATATTTGTGAATTATTTTGGCAATGGCTGTTGGCAGAAAAATACCTATTTAATCAGATATCGATAATCTTCTGCCAATTAAGTGCTGCAATGCCCTCTGCACAGGAAATGCACCGAAGATCAGGAATTTGGAATGCTTCGACTTCTGTGCCTTACTCAGCCAAGTGCATCTGGGCTTTTCCAAATTTCTCTGAATTGACTGCTCGGAAAACTTTACTTACCTAAATGGATCTGATCTCTTCTTAATGTGACTGTGAGGCGTGGCTGGGGCAGGGAGATCTATGTCGAAGATGATTCACGCACGCGGCTGCCGGCAGGGGGCCTGTTATTTATCGGGTGCACCTCTTCACAGAACTCCTGAGGGTCCTCCTGACATGGCAGCGGGCTTCCCACAGAATGAGGCCTCCAAAAAATCAGAGAGCAAGCAGAAAGCCACAGTATGTTTCATGATTTAGCTTTGAAGTCATACACGGTCACTTCCACTACGATTCTATGGGTTGGAAGTGAATCACCAAGTCAAGCTAACATTCTAAGGAAAGGGAATTAGGGAGCACTTTGAAGGGAGCATCAAAGAAGTTGTGGGTTTATTTTGCTACTTCTGCTGCTAAGTCACTTCAGTCGTGTCCAACTCTGTGCGACCCCATAGACGGCAGCCCACCAGGCTCCACCGTCCCTGGGATTCTCCAGGCAAGGACACTGGAGTGGGTTGCCATTTCCTTCTCCAATGCATGAAAGTGAAAAGTGAAAGTGAAATCGTTCAGTCATGCCTGACTCTTAGCAACCCCATGGACTGCAGCCCACTAGGCTTCTCTGTCCATGGGATTTTCCAGGCAAGAGTACTGAAGTGGGGTGCCATTGCCTTCTCCAGGATTTGTTTTGAACCACCACCTAATCAAATGGTTTAATCTATCACTTTCTTAATTTACTTGGCCACAGAATTTTCTCTGCCCATAATACCTACTAGCATAGTTAATAGTCCTGTAGACTAGAACATAATCAACGGAATGCTGTATTATACTTTTTTATTTTCACTCACTGAAATGTGGACAAGAAAAGATATAAATGATGTACATAAATCAGTAATTTGACAAAATATCATCTTTATGTTTTACATTTCTAATTTTGCAAATGTATCTTAACACATTTTTAGAGAGAAGTTAGTTAATGTTACTAAAAAAAATTATACAATATAAAAACAATCCTTTTCCTCACATAACACTTGTAATGCTATGTACAACTTGTTATGGTTGGAGGTACTTTTGTTGTTTAAACAACATTCTATACCAAAGGATTTCCCCAAGTTCAGCATAGAATGATAACTGTTGTAGGAAGGAAGCAATGATTACAGCCTCTGGGAACATTTCTCTTGAAGAGGTCTTGAGAGTTTGTAAGTATACGAATCCTCAAAATGAAAGCAGAAGGCTCATACATGCACAGGTCTGTTAGATACTGATACTCTTGATTAAACCAGCTGAAGCTCATTTTATTTTTAAGAAAATCAGTTTGGTTTTCATAGGAACTTAGGCTTTTTGGCAATGTGAAGTCATGACATAATAACAGACAGTTATTTCTCAGATAATTCACAATCCATTCTGTGTACTTAAATGTAAATCTTGAAAAAAAAGAAAAACTGGTTATTAGAGATACAGGTTATATTGGTTTTCCATAAATTAAATGCATTCCATCTTGATGCACAATTAAGTATGTCTTTATTACATTATATAAATATGTATTTATTACATGGTTTTATATATATATATGGTATGGAGTATATATATATAAGGTATATAGTAATATATACAAACACTTTATCATCAGAAAATATTTTTCATATGAATAACATTTCTAGAAATATCTATAATTCCTTGTTGTCCAGCATGGGAAAAAAATAGACTATCAATTACCCTGTGAGAGTTGGACAGCTTAGACAACACCAGTATGCATCTTAGGTGAAAACTCTGACAAATCTATTGTAGATCCAAATAGTATATGTTACAGGTGAATATGTGTCAATGGTTCTTAACAGAGAAAAAAATTGTGAATGATTAGCCTAATCAGTTTGGGTGGTTTGCTCCCTTGCAAAGAGTATGAATGGTGACAATGTAAATCCTCTTAATTGCCAAAGAGTTACCCTCTATTTCATGGGCACAGTCTAGTGTTCCTGACTAGTCTTTTTTTTTTTTTCTTTTAGAAATTTTTTTTATTAATTTTATTTTTTACTTTACAATACTGTATTGGTTTTGCCATACATTGACATGAATCCACCACAGGTGTACATGAGTTCCCAACCCCCCTCCCACCACCCTCCCCATATCATCTCTCTGGGTCATCCCAGTGCACCAGCCCCAAGCATCCTGTATCCTGTATCGAACCTAGACTAGCGATTCGTTTCTTACATGATAGTATACATGTTTCAATGCCATTCTCCCAAATCATCCCACCCTCTCCCTCTCCCACAGAGTCCAAAAGTCTGTTCTTTACATCTGTGTCTCTTTTGCTGTCTCACATACAGGGTTATCCTTACCATCTTTCTAAATTCCATATATGTGTGTTAGTATCTTCAACAAAGGAGGCAAGAATATACAATGGAGTAAAGACAATCTCTTTAACAAGTGGTGCTGGGAAAACTGGTCAACCACTTGTAAAAGAATGAAACTAGATCACTTTCTAACACCACATACAAAAATAAACTCAAAATGGATTAAAGATCTAAATGTAAGACCAGAAACTATAAAACTCCTAGAGGAGAACATAGGCAAAACACTCTCCGACATAAATCACAGCAGGATCCTCTATGATCCACCTCCCAGAATTCTGGAAATAAAAGCAAAAATAAACAAATGGGATCTAATTAAAATTAAAAGCTTCTGCACAACAAAGGAAACTATAAGCAAGGTGAAAAGACAGCCTTCGGAATGGGAGAAAATAATAGCAAATGAAGCAACTGACAAACAACTAATCTCAAAAATATACAAGCAACTCATGCAGCTCTATTCCAGAAAAATAAACGACCCAATCAAAAAATGGGCCAAAGAACTAAATAGACATTTCTCAAAGAAGACATATGGATGGCTAACAAACACATGAAAAGATGCTCAACATCACTCATTATCAGAGAAATGCAAATCAAGACCACAATGAGGTACCATTTCACACCAGTCAGAATGGCTGTGATCCAAAAGTCTACAAGCAATAAATGCTGGAGAGGGTGTGGAGAAAAGGGAACCCTCTTACACTGTTGGTGGGAATGCAAACTAGTGCAGCCACTATGGAGAACAGTGTGGAGATTCCTTAAAATACTACAAATAGAACTGCCTTATGACCCAGCAATCCCACTGCTGGGCATACACACCGAGGAAACCAGAATTGAAAGAGACACGTGTACCCCAATGTTCATCGCAGCACTGTTTATAATAGCCAGGACATGGAAGCAACCTAGATGTCTATCAGCTGACTAGTCATTTTAAAGATGTCTGCTTGAAGTAATTAACAAATGATGTGAGAGAAAGTAGATAGCTCAATAAAACACCACAAGTTATAACTGGATTGGATAAGACAGAAACAGTCTAGACAGTCAACAGTAGCAGCTGGATTGGCTTTTAACAGTAAGAGACCCTGGACATGGATGATAGCTACCATTAGAAGAATCCACTCCAGGCAGGAATAGTCTGGTCCTAAGATTCTTACTGTATCCCTGGTGGCTCAGACAGTAAAGAATCTGCCTGCAATGCAAGAGACCTGGGTTTGATTCCTGGGTCAGGAAGATCCCTTGGAGAAGAGAATGGCTGCCCACTCCAGTATTCATGCCTGGAGAATTCCATGAGCAAAGGAACCTGGTGGGCTACAGTCCTTGGGGTTGCAAAGGGTCAGGCATGACTGAAGTGACTAAACATGCTGCAAAAACAAAGCCTGGGGTTGAACTGTGTGGTAGATCCAAAAACGTGTGAAGTCAAAGTTATCGATCAGCTATACATTGTGCAGCAGGTTTTCTTGAGGTGAGCTCTGAACAGGGCTACCATGTCTGACACCAGTAGTTTGTTCCACACACCCTGTGGGGGATGGAGAGATCAGGGAAGTGGGCAAAAGGACAAGCACCAAAAGAGACACCAAACAGTTCCTTGTTCCTGTTTTTGTCCAGATCTCCACTGACTGAAGGGCTGAATGTAGTTAATATGATGACTAGAACTTGTGTTCTCCTTCTTCGAAAATCCAGAACTCTCCCACTTTTATTTCAAACTGGCCTTAGTCCTGTTCGCATATAGACTCTTGTCTTGACCTCTATGACCAAAAGTGTATTTGTGACAAAGGGAAAAAATTTGATATGGCTAATGGAAAAAAGTGAGTGAGAAAGTTTTAAAGATAAGTTGTGGTTAGATCATAGACCCCTTAAGGCTGTGGTTCTTAGACTTTAATTCTATTTACAAATTGCTTTCGAACGTTAATTATGGCCTTAGTGAATATGAGTCATTTTACCACAGGCAAGAAACTGTAACTGCACCTCACCGTGGAAATAAAAGTACAAATGATGTCTATTCTTTTTTTAAAAGAATAGTAAATATGAAAGAAAATATGCGCCTTTTCACTACTTGTGTGTGCTTGTTGTGTACTTTGTCACTCAGTTGTGTCTGACTCTTTGCGACCCCATAGCCTGTAGCCTGCCAGGCTCCTCTGTCCATGGGGATTCTCCAAGCAAGAATACTGGAATGGGTTGCCATGCCTTCCTCCAGGGAATCTTCCCAGCCCAGGGATTGAACCCAGGTCTCCTGCATTGCAGGTGGATTCTTTACCATCCAAGTCACCAGGGAATTTTTTAAACTGAATCTGGATGAAACCTTCTGTGTGTTATTTGCAGAGTTTTGCTTCTGCTGCCAATATCATTTCTCCAGGTAAACATATTTCACTCTATCTCATTCCCCAATTGTAGGAAAGGCATTGTTTACCTTTCAGATCTTATGAGAGTAGGTTACTAGATTAAAAAAAAAAAAAAACTAGACAAGTCAGGACTAACCCAGAGGCTGGAAAGCTTATGGAACTTCACGGGGTGAGTGATGCTGACCATAAGTCAAACTATCAGGAAATCTTCCTTTACCTTTTAAAGAAATCTATATATCTAATGACTCTAAAATTAGACTAGCTGCAATCATATAGAATGGGTTGGTATAATTACTACATATCCAATTACATCTATTTGGAATCCAGATTTATTTATCAATTAAAGTTACTAAAGGGAGTCTTTAATTAGTGCCAGCTCTCTGAGAATGAAGAATGGGAAGATTAATACTGCCTAGAATATTAGGGCTTTCAGGGGTTTTATTTGCTCCTAAGTCTATTTCCTACTAGTCTCCTAAAGGAACTCTGTCTTGAAAACTCCAAGAAGTAAATGTAATTTCATGGAGACTTCACTGGTCATCCAGTAATTAAGACTCTGTGCTTCCACGGTAGGGGGCATGTGTTTGTTCCCTGGTCAGGGACCTAAGATCCTGCATGCACAGTAATATTTATGTGTCTTTGTAATTTACACATAAATATTACCCAGTATTTACAAATTATGCTCACTTCTGGGATATTATCCTGAGGAAATAAGTGTAGGCAGGAAAAAATACCTATAAATTTAAAGATGTTTTAGAAGTGTTGATGATATAGCCAGATCCCTCAGGTATCACTAGATCACAAGAATTGATGGGGTCGCACTGTTAGTAAGAACTTGAGTCTTTTTTTGAGTTCTTGAGTCTTTCTCACGTCCTGGCAAAGGCTCTTCCCCCAGGTATTTCTAAGAGTCTATAGAAGGGTCTCCCACATGCTCACAAACAAGTGTCCTGATGAGCATCATTCTTGCTTTGTGTCCCCACCAGGCACTGCCATCTCCCATCAGGTGTTAGCACCACTGCTCTCAGGAAACCCTCCATCTGCAATATATGTTCTCCTCTAATGCTTAAGCTGGGCCACTGATGGTGGCAAAATGGAGAGTATCCCAAAGCAATTTTGCTTCATGACCTCAGTAGTTCACTGAGAAACTGATTGTGTAAAGTATTATGTTAATTACTGTCCTTTACCTCTCATAGAGAGAAATGAGTCCATGTGGCTGAACTGCAGAAGGATTTTGAGTGGCAGCTGCCAAGCTAAACTGAAAATCAGTATTCCTTTCTGATCCTGGTGTATTGTTGCTAAAATCATCACACTGTCCCTCTATTCCAGGCTCCCATTCAGATAGGCTTCTGTCGGGCACAGGTATCAGTTAGCCAGACATAAATAGATCTATGTAAACTTCATTGGAGGCTCGAAGTTAAACTTATGCCACATATCTACTATCAAGAAACTAGAAACATAGTGATTTCTCAGTAGATTATAAGATGAAAAATTCAGTCAATGTGAATATTATAAATGCTAAATATTAAAGCATTGAAAATATATGGGAAAACATGGAAATGAATGGACTCTAATGTTAAATATTAAAAAATCATTTATCAATCCCATTTTATATATCCATAGATTATATGTGCTCAGTCCCTAAGTTGAGTCCAACTCTCTGTGAACCCATGGACTGTAGCCCCTCCAGGCTCCACTGTCCATGGGATATCCCAGGCAAGAATACTGGACTGGGTTGCCATTATAGTAATAAGCATATATGAAAAAACAAGCTATACAAAAGCATATATGGTGCATGGTACATACATTTTATACATATAAGAAAAATTATATACACTTCCCAAAATTATTGTGTGGAGCAGAGAGAAACATATATAGTAACATACTGACATTTGAACAGTTCACTAAAGTCCAGTAAGGTACCAAGGTTAATGGAGGTTAGATAGAAATTGTCTCAGGGCCTGGAAAGTAATTCTGGTCCAGAGAATGGGTGGTGGCCAAGGTGGGAGACCACACTGTGGTATGACCCCAGATCAGTTCAGTTCAGTTCAGTCACTCAGTCGTGTCCGACTCTTTGCGACCCCATGAATCGCTGCACGCCAGGCCTCCCTGTCCATCACCATCTCCTGGAGTTCACTCAGACTCACATCCATTGAGTCCGTAATGCCATCCAGCCATCTCATCCTCAGTCGTCCCCTTCTCCTCCTGCCCCCAATCCCTCCCAGCATCAGAGTCTTTTCCAATGAGTCAACTCTTCGCATGAGGTAGCCAAAGTACTGCAGCTTCAGCTTTAGCATCATTCCTTCCAAAGAAATCCCAGGGCTGATCTCCTTCAGAATGGACTGGTTGGATATCCTTGCAGTCCAAGGGACTCTCAAGAGTCTTCTCCAACACCACAGTTCAAAAGCATCAATTCTTCGGTGCTCAGCCTTCTTCACAGTCCAACTCTCACATCCATACATGACCACAGGAAAAACCATAGCCTTGACTAGACGGACCTTAGTCAGCAAAGTAATGTCTCTGCTTTTGAATATACTATCTAGGTTGGTCATAACTTTTCTTCCAAGGAGTAAGCGTCTTTTAATTTCATGGCTGCAATCACCATCTGCAGTGATTTTGGAGCCCCCCCAAAATAAAGTCTGCCACTGTTTCCACTGTTTCCCCATCTATTTCCCATGAAGTGATGGGACCAGATGCCATGATCTTCGTTTTCTGAATGTTGAGCTTTAAGCCAACTTTTTCGCTCTCCTCTTTCACTTTCATCAAGAGGGCAGCTGAAATCTTGACTCCTGGAAGGAAGGTGCCTGAAGTATATTCAGTTCAATTCAGTTGCTCAATTGTGTCTGACTCCTTGTGACCCCATGGATGGCAGCAAGTCAGGCTTCCCTGTCGATCGTGAACTCCTAGAGCTTGCTCAAATTCATGCCCATCGAGCTGGTGACACAATCCAACCATCTCATCCTCTGTCGTCTCCTTCTCCTCTTGTCTTCCATCTTTCCCAGCATCAGGGTCTTTTCCAATGAGTCAGTCCTTTGCATCAGATGGACAAAGTACTGGAGTTGTAGCTTCAGCATCAGTCCTTCCAAAATATATTCAGGACTGATTTCCTTTAGAATGGACTCATTTGATCTCCTTGCAGTCAAAGGGACTCTCAAACGTCTTCCCCAACACCACAGTTCAAAAGCATCAATTCTTTGGCACTCAGCTTTCTTTATAGTCCAACTCTCACATCCATACATGACCACTGGGAAAATCATAGCATGGACTAGACAGACCTTTGTTGGCAAAGGAATGTCTCTGCTTTTTAGTATGCTGTCTAGGTTGGCCATAACTTTTCTTCCAAGCAGTAAGCGTCTTTTAATTTCATGGCTGCAGTCACCATCTGCAGTGATTTTGGAGCCCCTGAAAATAAAGTCTGCCACTGTTTCCACTGTTTCCCCGTCTATTTCCCATGATGTGATGGGACCAGACGTCATGATCTTAGTTTTCTGAATGTTGAGCTTTAAGCCAAATTTTCATTCTCCTCTTTCACTTTCATCAAGAGGCTCTTTAGTTCTTCCCTTTCTACCATAAGGGTGCTGTCATCTGCATATCTGAGGTTATTGATATTTCTCCCAGCTATCTTGATTCCAGCTTGTGTTTTATCCAGCCTGGCAATTTGCATGATATAACCTCCATATGAGTTAAATAAAGCAGGATGACAATATACAGCCTTGATGTACTCCTTTCCTTATTTGGAATCAGTCTGTTGTTCCATGTCCAGTTCTAACTGTTGCTTCTTGACTTGCATACAGATATCTCAGGAGGCAAGTCAGATGGTTTGGTATTCCCATCTCTTGAAGAGTTTTCCACAGGCTTTTGTGATCCACAGAGTCAAAGGCTTTAGCGTGGTCAATAAAGCAGAAGTAGATGTTTTTCTGAACTCTCTTGCTTTTCCAATGATTCAGTATCAGATGTTGGCAAATTGATCTCTGGTTCCTCTGCCTTTCTAAATCCAGCTTGAACATCTGGAAGTTCACAGTTCACAAACTACTGAAGTCTTGTTTGGAGGATTTTGAGCATTACTTTGCTAGCATGTGAGATGAGTACAATTGTGCGGTAGTTTGAACAATCTTTGGCATTGCCTCTCCTAGGGATTGGAATGAAAACTGACCTTTTCCTGTCCTGGGGCCACTGCTGAGTTTTCCAAATTTGTTGGCATATTGAGTGCAGCATGTTCACAGCATCATCTTTTAGGATTTGAAATAGCTCAACTGGAATTCCACCATTTCCACTAGCTTTCTTCTTAATGATGCTTCTTAGGGCCCACTTGACTTTACATTCCAGGATATCTGGCTCTGGGTGAGTGATCATACCATCATGGTTATCTGAGTCATGATGATCTTTTGTGTGTAGTTGTTCTGTGTATTCTTGTCACCTCTTCTTAATATCATCTGCTTCTGTTAGGTCCATATCATTTCAGTCCTTTATTGTACCCATCTTTGCATGAAATGTTCCCTTGGTATCTCTGATTTTCTTGAAGACATCTCTAGTCTTTCCCATTCTGTCATTTTCCTCTATTTCTTTGCATTGATCACTGAGGAAGGCTTTCTTATCTTATCTTATTACCACAATTGTGTGGTCACTCACCTAGAGTCAGACATCCTGGAATGTGAAGTCAAGTGGACCTTAGGAATCATCACTATGAATAAAGCTAGTGGAGGTGATGGAATTCCAGTTGAGCTATTTCAAATCCTAAAAGATGATGCTGTGAAAGGGCTGCACTCAATATGCCAGCAAATTTTCAAAACTCAGCAGTGGCCACAGGACAGGAAAAGGTCAGTTTTCATTCCAATCCCAAAGAAAGGCAATGCCAAAGAATGCTCAAACTGCCACACAATTGCACTCATCTCACATGCTAGCAAAGTAATGCTCAAAATTCTCTAAGCCAGGCTTCAGCAGTATGTGAACTGTGAACTTCCAGATGTTCAAGCTGGATTTAGGAAAGGCAGAGAAACCAGAGGTCAAATTTCCAACATCCAATGTTGGATCATAGAAACAGTGAGGGAGTTCCAGAAAAACATCTACTTCTGCTTCACTGACTATACCAAAGCCTTTGACTGTGTGGATCACAACAAACTGTGGAAAATTCTTCAAGAGATGGGAATACCAGACCATCTGACCTTCCTCTTGAGAAATCTGTATGCAGGTTAAGAAGCAACATTTAGAACTGGGCATGGAGCAACAGACTGGTTCAAAATTGGGAAGGGATTACGTCAGGGCTGTATATTGTCACCTTGCTTATTTAACTTATATGCAGAGTACATCATGCAAATGCTGGGCTAGATGAAACACAAGCTGGAATCAAGACTGTCGGGAGAAATATCAATAACCTCAGATATGCAGATGATACCACCCTTATGGCAGAAAGTGAAGAACTAAAGAGCCTCTTGATGAAAGTGAAGTGAAGTCGCTCAGTCATGTCTGACTCTTTGGGACCCCATGGACTGTAGCCTACCAGGCTCCTCCCTCTATGGGATTCTCCAGGCAAGAGTACTGGAGTGGGTTGCCATTTCCTTCTCCAGGGGATCTTCCCTACCCAGGGATTGAACCCTGGTCTCCCACATTCCAGGCAGACACTTTAACCTCTGAGCCACCAGGGCAGCCCTGGTGAAAAGTGAAAGAGGAGAGTGAAAAAGTTGGCTTAAAACTCAACATTCAGAAAACTAAGATCATGGCATCCAGTCCCATCACATCATGACAAATAGATGGGGAAACAATGGAAACAGTGAGAGACTATTTTTTTGTGCTCTGAAATCACTGCAGATGGTGACTGCAGCCATGAAATTAAAAGATGTTTGTTCCTTGGAAGAAAAGCTATGACCAATTTAAACATCACATTAAAAAGCAGAGACATTCCTTTGCCAACAAAGGTCTGTCTAGTCAATGTTATGGTTTTTCCAGTAGTCACATATAGATGTGAGAGTTGGACTATAAAGAAGCTGAGAATCAAAGAATTGATGTTTTTGAACTGTGGTGTTGGAGAAGACTCTTGAGAGTCCCTTGGATTGCAAGGAGATCAAACGAGTCTATCCTAAAGGAAATCAGTCCTGAATATACACTGGAAGGACTGATGCTGAAGCTGCAACTCTAATAATTTGGCCACCTGATACAAAGAACTGACACCTTGGAAAAGACCCTGATGTGGGAAAGAAGGCAGGAGGAGAAGGGGACGACAGAGGACAAGATGGTTGGATGGGCATCACTGACTCAATGGACATGAGTTTGAGTAAGCTCTGGGAGTTGGTGATGGATAGGGAAGCTTGTCATGCTGTAGTCCATGGGGTCGCAAAGAGTCGGATAGGACTGAGTGACTTATCTGAAGTCACAATCTCCTATAAATGCTCAGATAGGAAGTGTAAGAGGCAAATCCCTAAGAGTACTTCTGATTAAGTTCAACAACTCATCTCCATTCATGTAGCTTCAGGGTTACAAGACTTTCTAAAATCTTTGTGAAATTTCAGGGAGAAACCCAATGCTGGTCCAAGGCTGTTGAATGGAAAAGTTTGCAAGCTAAAAATATGTATAGCAATTACATGTTAGTGACCCCATTTTAAAGTGAAATGAGATATGCCTATCACTGTGCCCTAGAGTCAGCCTAAGAGCTCAGTATACTTAGCAGTGATTCCTCAAAATTTATTCAATAACAGAGTCAAGATTGAGTATATTTCCTGGGTAAGCCACTGATTGCTGGGAATAAGATGTGTCTATTTGAGGTGTACAGAGAAAGAAGGAACAAAGATCTTAGAAATATTGGTCTATTGATCTATGTCCTATGATAGCGTGAGATAGGATATCTTCTATTATTCTTACAGAAAACCTAATTTCTTTACCTTAAAGCTCATGTATCATTTATATAATACATATTTTCTTGGGGTGTTGAATTATAGTACTTTGAAGGTAGGTATTTTTTCGTTTTATTTTCCTCTGTTCACCCATAATACACAGTGGCTTAATCTTTTTATACATGGAAGGTACATCTCTGGGGCTGAGAGGAGAAAAGAGAGGCAGGCAGGCAGCTGGTAGAAGTTGAGAGGGAGGGAGGAACTGACCTAGAAGACTTCTGAAAAACAATGTGGCAGAGGAAGCCTGTGACACAACTTTATAATTTTGTTATACTTGAGAGGCTTTGGAAGAGGTCTGCACTAGATTAGGTTGTCATCAGATGCCTATGGGTTCAATATTTTCTCAGAAACTCCAGTGTATAAATGAGAATCAGATTCTAAGGTCAGTTCCTTGGTAAACCATCCTCAGGTCTGGTAAGACTATCCTCCTCTCTTCACTCAGGATTACATTCCATCACTAGAAGAGCCACCATCACAGTCATAACAGCCATTTAATGCTGAAAATGCACTGAGAGAACCACATACCAAAGTCAGATCTGTCAGCCTCCACAGCAGCTGCTTTGCCCACCATGGAAGCTATGTGCCAGGAAGCCCTACTGCCTAGGGTCACAGGACCGCCATGGGCATCCACAGTCACAGTGGATACCAGCAATAGTTTGCTTACAAAAGTACCTCAGAGGAACAATCTTGGGGAAGCACCCAGCTCCTTTCTGAGCCAAGATCTTTCTCTTTAAGCCAACTGTATGCTACCTATCATTAGAGGGTAGCTCTGGCTTTTCTAGATCTGTAAGGACCACTCAACATGGGTCGTGTGACTTTACTGCCACTTTCTTAATCCTACCCTAGGTCAAGGAAGAAGCCCAGTTTTCAACTCAATCTTGAACTCTAAGACCATCATTTCCTTTAATCTCAGATCCATCTCATCACCTGTCAGCAGCCTGGGTACCAAATATAGTAGTAGCTAGGATGTGTATCAGGGGAGCGGTAAAGTGTGGTCTTCCTCCTGCAAAGTCATTATCACCCACAACTCAGACTGGCCCTCCCCACCTTAGAAACATGCTCTGGCAAATATAATGGAGGCTAGAATAGGTGGATACTTGAGTTTCTTTTTTTAAAAATGAGCATTTTCTTCAAATTAAAGGGCTGTTGAAGTAATGTCTAAATTATACAGCCATTTCTTCTTTGCTGGATTTTTATCCAACCTCTTTGTTTTGTGCAGGTCCAAGGCATATCTGTGGTGGGTTAGCAAGCTGACACCTTACATAACTTTTGACTGATAAGTGTTTCTGAACACTAAAGAGCTGGGAGAGTCTTCTGACCCAGGAAGTATTTTGACTATTTGAAAGAGTCAAATATAATAGCAAGTCATTGCAGCTTTAGGACACAGAATGGAAGTTAGAAAATGTTTTGGACCTTTGCATACAATAAACCAACCTCTAGGCCTTTTAGCTGATCAAAGACAATCTTTGGATTCTCTTATCTTATGTGGATCTAGTCAAAAATAATTAGGTAATCATCACTGGACCAGACTCTGTATATTATGCCTGACATACTGGTCTTTAAACAATGTTTATTAAATTGAATTAAACTGAAGGCCCTTTGGGAAATTATTATTTCTTTTATTTTAGAAAATCTGTTTAGTGATAGTCTTCGCTGAAATTTATCATGAGGAATATTGGCACAGAAAATGGGTCCTTAGGTTGAACTTAAGATTGATTGATGGTAGAATGGAAACTGTCCTAGTCTTGGTTCTGGTTCTAACTCCCCTACTGCTTGACTGTGTGATGACAAGCAAGGTGAGATTCAGTTTCCTCATTTTGCAGGGCTGTGACTGGCTAATCCTTTTAAGATTAAAATTTCTGGTATTTTAACACCTTCAAGGTCAAGGTGCCTTCTTTTGTAAATTCCTGAGCCATTAAGATCTACCTTTCATGGTAAGTGTTAGAAATGGAAAAGGACCAAGGGCAGACCAATTCAGCCATTCAGAGATGAAAAGTAGTATGCACTCACATCACCCATGGAAGGAATGAGTGCTTAGTTCATCCTGACATCAGAGGACTCAGTTAATTTATTTCCAACCTCATCTCAGGCCAGCAAAATCCTTCCATTCAAGGCTGTGAGAGAAAAATCCAGGGCACCCTGGTCATTAATGTTTGGGACAAAGGATGTCATGACTTTTGTTCTATTCTGAGTGGCATTTCATTCAGTAGAAATTGTAAACATGCTTGGCATGTCTTAGTTGTCACTTTCCTATAGAAGATCCTTAGACAGCATGCTGGCCTGCTGCCAAGTGAGACATTTGTTCCTCTAATTTCCCATACAGAAGCTATTTATCTGTCTCCAAGGCAATTCTAACTATAGTGTCTCAGAAGCAGATCAGAAGTTTAGAGTCAAGAAAGACTGCAGGCCCTACTGGACCTAACTAATCAAATGGCTGTCAGAGGATAAATATGAGTGAAAATAAAACAGATGAGAGATTTTAACATCTACAGAATAGAGATGTAGTGACTAGTTACCTCTTACTTATTAAAATACATTTTTTCATGAGTATACATATCATAGCTACACATTATTTAACCTCAATAGTGAGACATTTGCTTTGCTCACAGTAATTATCACATGAAATTTGCTTGAATTTTGAAACTTTGTATTTCCAGCAAACAACAGCTTCAGCAAATACACTAAGGAGGATGAATGATTTTGTAGAAAATGCATTTTGATTATTTTTCCAGTGTTTCAATTTATATTTCAAATTAAAATTATATTCCAAAAATATTGAAGAAGCTCACAGTAAAAGACACATGTGACAGAAGAATAAGATTATAACCAAGACTCAAATTTACATATGCGTTTCATACTAAGTTGGCATACATATACAGTCTTATTCCTTTGACTAATTGTAAAAATTTGTGAATAGGCTGCCTGGAAAGATTGAGACATGTTAGATTTATTTGTTTCCCTCTGTACCGAGAAAGAGGCAGTAAATTTTACTGGGCACTTATGTATTAGGCAGCATCAAAGGCTTTATAAATATGGACATTTAAGCATCCCAAGAATTCAAGAAGGTGGATTTAATTTTTATCCTTTTGCATATAAGGAAACTATGTCTCTTAGTCATCCCAAATAATTTCCCGAAAATACACAGTAAGTGAAAGAACTGAGATTCTATCCCAAGTGTCCTTGGACTGTAAAATATGTGCTCATTACACTATCTTCTGTGTTCCAACCAAAATATGGGGTTCAAACAGTGGTTGAGATAAGAATCAACTTTATGCCCACTCACTACCCATAGGCTAGTAAGAATTATATTTCACTCAGGTTGATGAGGGGCTTCCCTGATACCTCAGTAGGTAAAGAATCTGCCTGCAATGCAGGAGCAAAGTGAGCAAAGTGAAGTTGCTCAGTCGTGTCTGACTCTTTGCGACCCCGTGGACTGGGGCCTACCAGGCTCCTCTGTCCATGGGATTCTCCAGGCAAGAATACTGGAGTGGGTTGCCATTTCCTTCTCCAGGGGATCTTCCCAAAGCAGGGCTTGAACCCGGGTCTACCACATTGTAGACAGACACTTTACTGTCCCTGGTTCAATTCCTGGGTCAGGAAGATCCCCTGGAGAAGAGAGAGGTTACCCACTCCAGTATTCTTGGGCTTCCCTTATGACTCAGCTGATAGAGAATCTGCCTGCAATGTGGCTACCCACTCCAGTATTCTGGCCTGGAGAATACCATGGATTGTATAGTCCATGGGGTCACAAAGAGTTGGACACAACTGAGCAACTGTCACTTTCGGGAAGTTGATGAAGAAAAAAGCCATGGCACTAGAGCATCCTCGTGGAGCCTTAGGAGTGATAGCTGTTAGTTGAGCCCGAAAAGGAACCAGAAGGAGCATGGGCCATGGGGCTCATGGAGAGTGAACACATAGACGGATATGATGATAATGAAAAAGGTTGGTGCAGCCAGAAGAGCTGAGCCTCATTATTTGCATGTGCACATTTACAAAATGTTTATTTATTTCTTTTGCTGTTCCAGGTCTTAGTTGTGCATGCAGAATTTTTTAGTTGTGGGGTGTGGGTTCTGCTCTAGTTCCCCAAGCAGGAATCAGAGTCCAGCCCCTGCATTGGGAGCACAGTCTTAGCCACTGAATGACCAGGGAAGTCCCCATTTGTACATTTTTAAGTGGTACATTTTAAAGGTGTAAAATTTGTAAGGTTAATCTGGCTCCAGGGGTTCTTCTTTTCTACATCACATTAGCATCTTGTGACTTCTCGCCTAATGGTTTCCCCCATTTAAGTTTTAGTGTTTCTACTCACTTGCTGTATATGTAGTTTATATGTTAGAATTGTTAAACTTTCCTCTGCTAAAAAAAATTGTATTTCTCAGTTTTTATTCCTCATTAATTCTGTACATGTATGCATATGTATGTATGTATGATGTATGTATGTATGTAGGTGTGTGTATGCTCAGTTGTGCCCAACTTTTCACAGTCCCATCGATTGTAGCCTGCCAGGCTCCTCTGTCCATGGGATTTTCCAGGCAAGAATACAGGAGTGGGTTGCTATTTCCTTCTCCAGGGGCTCTTCCTGACCCAGGGACTGAAACCGCATCTGGCAGGCAGATTCTTTGCCACTGTGCCACCTACGGGTATATATTATACATGTATATGAAATTTAGACTTTTTACATATTCCAATGTGAAAGGAGAGATCTAAGGTGAAGCGTTAATGAGATGCTTTTTTCTTAAGGTTCAGTCCTCTCCTGCATGATGCCAATTTTCCCATTTTCTGTAATTGATCCTGTCCTAGGTTATCCTTGATTTTTCTTTATTACACTGATATATGTGGCTTCAAACTCACCTTTCTGATCACCTTGGAGTCAATTTATTTTTGCATATCCAAATATTTTGACTCACCCGGAAGCTAAGCATATTTTGTGAACCAAACTAAATGTAACTTTTGGGAGCTAGAACTGCAGATGCTTCCAAGTGCTCCATGTCCAGAAATGCTATGCGCCACCACTGGCAGCTGCATGGTATTCTTTGGAAGGAAGCATGCCAGTTTCCATGAGTGTAATAGGAGATCAACACCATCATTTTCTTCCCTGGGATTGTACTTAGTGACCACTGTTGGTGGCAATTGTAACAACCCTGCTACTGCTGCTAAGTCACGTCAGTCGTGTCCAACTCTGTGCGACCCCATAGACGGCAGCCCACCAGGCTCCCCCGTCCCTGGGATTCTCCAGGCAAGAACACTGGAGTGGGTTGCCATTTCCTTCTCCAATGCATGAAAGTGAAAAGTGAAAGTGAAGTTGCTCAGTCGTGTCTGACGATTAGCGACCCCATGGACTGCAGCCTACCAGGTTCCTCCACCCATGGGATTTTCCAGGCAAGAGTACTGGAGTGGGGTGCCATTGCCTTCTCCTAACAACCCTAAGTAAAGTAGATACATACTATTATATATATCATAATGAAATTACTTTGCTATACACCAGAAACTAATACAACATTGTAAATCAACTTACTCCAATAGAGTAAAATTTTTTAAAGAGAGAGAGAGAAAAAAAAAGAAATGATAAAATAAGTCATGAGAAAGGGAGATGCTGTCTTCTTTGTACATTCCCCTACCCTAAACATACAACCCACAACTTTTTATCATTTCTTTTTTTTTCTCTCTCTCTTTAAAAATTTTTACTCTATTGGAGTACAGTTGATTTACAATGTTGTATTAGTTTCTGGTGTATAGCAAAGTAATTCCATTATGATATATATAATAGTATGTATCTATGAATCCCAGACTCCCAATCCATCCCTCTCCCTCTGTTCTCTATGCTCACGATTCAGTTTTCTTTTTACAAATGAGACTTTCAGTTAAAGAAGAACGTACTGCAAACTTTTGATTAGAGAAGCCATAAATAGCCATACTGGAGTTCCTCCAAAGGAGGGCAATTTCTAAAGAATTGAAAGATTTACCAATGAGGCCTCCATGGGGCAGACCTCGGATTGGGTTCAGTAGACAATGTTTGATATTAAGTCAGATTTTGTTGACCACTTGTTTTCTTAATATAGCACTTCAAGGAGAAAGGAAATTGATTATATACACATGACCTGTGTGAGTGTATGATTATAACTTAAGACCATTCAATGTTGCATTCAATAGAGACTCAATATGAACTATTAAACTCTGATACCAGTATTATATTCTTCTCTCACCTTAATGTACTTACAAACAATCACTCATTTTCTACATAGGAGGACCTTGACAATTTTACAGTTAGCATGTGTGCAGACATCCAGATTTCCTGGCAAATGCTCTTTCCAAATTATGTTTAGCTTGAGGTCAAAGTCTGGAAAGTCAGAAAGCTACTACTGGTGCCCTATTTCCTCTGATTTGTTTTCCAGTTACTCTCTCCAAAGGTGGCTGCACCCTTAAGGGTTATCACTAGCTCTAGCGGATACTTTCTGCCCTGCCAGGTGTCCTGCAGTTGGGTTAGACTGCATCCTCACAGAAATTGCCTGAAATTAGGGAATCTTTAACAACTCTGCTTATCAGTTTAATCTTAAAAGATCTCAAAGAGTGTGAACTTTAAAAAAATATATTGCTTTAAGTCAATGTATAAACAAAATTCTACTAATTAGATTTCTTCTTTTTTATTTCTGAAACTCCGAATCACTAGCTACAGTTAACTCTAGGCTAGGTTCTGCTGGGTCTCAGAGGGTTACTTTGGTAATATACTAATTATTCAGAAAATGTCAGAACAACTGCAAATAGAGTTCAAGAGATGGTCCAGTTGTATAGAATCTGCCTGTCAATGCAGGAGAAACAAGAGATGCAGGTTTGTTCCCTGGGTTGGGAAGATCTCCTGGAGAAGAAAATGGCAACGCACTCCAGAATTCTTGCCTGGAAAACTCCATGGATGGAGGAGCCTGGCGGGCTACAGTCCATAGGGTCACAAAGAGTCAGACATGACTGAGCATGCACACAACACAACAACACTCACACAAGTATACTTTTAATATATAGTGTCAGCTCAACTCAGAAACATTTTAGAAATTACTCTTCTTTAATGAATTATTAAACAAATAAAAAGGCTTACAAATCTGATAAGACTTTTTGTTTTGTTTTGTTTTGTTTTTTTGGTTGCTTGTGTGAAAAGTCAGCTGAAAGACAACTGGGAGTCTTTTATCACTGCTTGAATGTAATTTTTCAGTAGCTACTCGTTATGTTGTCTGTTCTGCAACTTTCACACCCTCCCTCTAGTGATAGTGCCCAACTTTCTTTGGAGAAAGATTCCTCCCCATTCCGTGCGGTTGTGTTGGTGCCTGCAATTAGAATGTTCCATCCATGTGGACATGTTACATGGTGCTGGCCACCATGACTAGCTTCCTATTACATGTGCCTCTCCAAAATTCCTGTACGCTGGAAGAAATTTGTAGACCATGTATGTCTTTTTCAATTTGTAATTATGAATTCCCTACTCAGTACTAGTCTCTTCCAAAGATGCTCATAACAGCAATCACAAAGATAGAGATTTTTATAGCTCTGAAGGCTCAAATAATTCCTAATAAATACTAGACTCTGAAACACTCCACCAAAGTGCTGGTCTTTTTCTAACCTCTTGGTCCTATTACAATCACATACGTTTTCAGCCTTTTGCTTACATCACATACTGTATCCCTCCCACACTTGTCAGTTTTTGATAACAGATGTTCTCTACCAGTGAACTCAAAGTTTGATCCACGGGACACTCTAGACTAGCTGCACAGATCAAGGGAATCCATTTTCAGTTGGTAGAAAAAGAAAAAAAGTTTAAAAATTACTTAATTGAAATATGTTTGCCACAAACCTTCTCTTCCGTTCCAGAGAGAATTGATTTCCTAAGAAACTGATAAATCTGTTGAATCTGTGAAAAAATTAACCACAAAATTAATATCAAACTTTTGAAAGTTGATTAATTTCCTGAACTCACACATAACATGAAACAAGTCAAATTCTCTGTACACCCTTACTGGGTCATGTAACTGCTGACTTGCAATAATTCATTCTCTGCAATGTGCCTCCAGCATTTAGAGGACCATCCCGTTTTATGCCAAGTCAGTTATCAGTTACTTGCATGAAAAGGCAAGAAGCCAGAGACTCATAGTGAAAGTTGAAATTCTCTCTTGACATGAATTTGAGCAAACTCCGGTAGATAGTGCAGAGAGGAGCCTGGCATGCTGCAGTCTATTGGATCACAAAGAGTCGGACACGGCTTAGCAACTGAATAACAGCAACTGGGATGCTAGATGTTAGACCTGGGGTCCAACTCCCACAGAGTAGCTCCAAAATATGACTAATATAAAGCTGCGCCTTCTGTTCAGTCTTAGCTAAGTGCTGCGTTCAGAAGAAGTACACATCCAAATGTCCAGAAGGAATGTAAAACAATGGAAATCTTATGTGTCAGGGCAAAGGGAGGGATTTCATGTCATGCCACGAGCCAAAACTATTACACATACATTCTTTCACCCCCTTCCTCAAAGGTCTTTTTATCACAGTATGACACCTACCACCCACCACATCCACAATTTTTCCTCTCTTCTGACTATCCTAATTTTTCCCCATATAGTTTTTTCTCCCCCTCTGTTTTTCCCATTTTCTTTTCGTTTTTTCCTTCTAATGGTTCCTTGTCCTTCCCAACAGAATTCAATGCAGACTTTCTAAGGTTTTATATTAGTAGAGGTCCAGACAAGAGACAAAAACAGGAGCAAAAAGAACTTAAAGTGTTAACTAGGAATAAAGTTGGTAATTAAGAAAATGAAAAGGTAAAAAGACAACTTTAGGATATTGTAGAGGAGCAACCACAAGAAGCCATGCCCACTCCAGCAATGACAACAAAGATGATGGTGAAATCACTAAAACTTAGAAACCTAGGGAATAACTCCAGGTAGCTAAAACTCTGATCTCTGAGGAGGAAGCACTGCTTGGCAGATGCAAGAGTTTAATGACCGCTTCTACAGGTCTTGAGAAAACTGAAGCCTGTGTCCAGTTACTGCTCTAAAAAGAAACTCCCTCTCTGGAAGAAAGAAATTTTGCTACAGTGACTTTCACAGAAAAGGCAAGCAGAGAAATAGCCCACAGGAAGCACACAGGAAGGAGCGTCTCTTGCACCTCTTTGTGAAGTGAAAGTCGCTCAATCGTGTCCAACTCTTTGTGGCCCCATGGTCTATACAGTCCATGGAATTTCTCGAGGCCAAAATATTGGAGTGGGTAGCCTTTCCCTTCTCCAGGAGATCTTTCCAACCCAGATATTGAACTCAGGTCTCCTGCATTGCAGGCAGATTCTTTACGAGCTAAGCCACCAGGGAAGCTTAAGAATACTGGAGTGGGTAGCCCATTCCTTCCCCAGTGGATCTTCCTGACCCAGGAATTGAACCGGGTCCCCCTGAATCGCAGGCAGATTCTTTGCTGGCTGAGCTGCCCGGGAAGCTCAAACTGTATTAGCTACCTCTTGCGCCCTCTACTGGCAGAGCCTAACGTAGAGTCAGGTGGCAAAAACAAAATGGGGTTCATAGAAGCTCAAGCTCAGCATCCCGGACAGGTGACACAAGGGTGTATTTTAGAGTTGGAGCAGTCGTGCAGTAACTGGCATAGTCTGCCTCTGGCTACTTTGCATCCGCAAGCAGTATTCTACACATGTTTTTCCTTTCATACAATAAAATATGCTGTTTCTGCCTAAGACGATGCAACTACCTTCACAAATGAAGACATTATCACTCTCTCTCCAAAAAGGAGTTACAAAGTCTAATAACCAGTGTATCCATTTTGGGCCTCTGTGTATTACTCCTTAAATTCAGTCACAATTCTGTCCAAATATTCTGTTACTTAGGTGTTCTTTGGAAGGAATGATGCTAAAGCTGAAACTCCAGTACTTTGGCCACCTCATGCGAAGAGTTGACTCATTGGAAAAGACTCTGATGCTGGGAGGGATTGGGGGCAGGAGGAGAAGGGGACGACTGAGGATGAGATGGCTGGATGGAATCACTGACTCGATGGACGTGAGTCTGAGTGAACTCCGGGAGTTGGTGATGGACAGGGAGGCCTGGCGTGCTGCGATTCATGGGGTCGCAAAGAGTCGGACGCGACTGAGCGACTGAACTGAACTGAAAGACTAAACAGTAAAGTCAACCTCCAATAAAGCTCGTTTAAATTAATGATGAAAGAGGAGACAGAAGAAAATAGTTGATCCGTATAAACGCATAAGCACACAAAGATATCAATATATAGATATAAAGATACATACACTTATAGACAAAGCAAATAAGAAAATGCATGTCTACTAATTTTTTTTTAATTTTGTAACTAGTCAAGAGGCCACAGTAGATACATATGTAACTTCCTTCTTGCAATACACATTCTAAATCTTTTTGCTTGCTTCTGCTCATTTAGTTATTTACCTGGTTAGGGCACTGAGGGACTGAACTGAACTGAGGGCACTCAAATTCATTCCTGGAGAATCTGAATTCTTAATGAGTTTGTCTTTTGTTACTGGTTGCAGTAATTTTCTATTAACTTTTATTTCTGTAGAAATGCTGTATGGAATACGATAACAGATTGAAAAAAAAAAATAAAGCCCTTTTGTAAGTCCATGATAGGGAGCTCTGGAAAAAACATGATATGCAGCAAAGAAAACTGATGTCCAGAATATGTATTTGTTTCAGCGATGACAAATCAGAAGTCACGTGGGAAGAAACTCAGTGTCACAGGTCTATTATCAGGTACTGGATGGTCTGTCTGGCCCCTGCTTTTGGCAGGTGAGGCATCTAGCCTTGATGAGAAGTCCATGCTGCTGAAATCACTCGTTGTCCCTCCATCCCTATCAGCATTGCCACCACTGGCTAACTGGCTGCCGGGTGCACCCATGATCATCCTAGGGATAAGAGGCTGAATGACACCCATAGATCAGAGAAAGCGGACAACCAAATGGACCACGCAATGTCTGACCACGGTGTGGAGTACACTTTGGCCCTTTTTCAGGCTCCTCCTGAGTGATACTATACTGCTGCATTTGTCCACTTTCAGTGGGGTCTGCACACTGTGTAGAACTATCTGTAGGTGAGGGGTGAGTGGTGTTTTTCCTCACTTCCCTGTTATAAAATTATGGAATCTTGAATGAGAAGATGATGCTAGTAGAAGTCAAAGAAGCATGAAGCACCTGCTCATGCTACTAGCTAGTGCCTTTTGGACCCGCTCAAGGACAATCTCATATATGCCTTTACCAAATGCCTTTACCAACTGATAACAGGTTGCTTCACTTGTATCTTAGTGAGTTAAGCAGCCCTGAGCATAATGGAAATCTCAGGTTGCACAGCCACTCAAAGTCCCATGGTTCTACGTTCAGTCTCTCCCCGTGGTTCGATAGTAAGCCAGAAGCTGTTTCTCAAAAGAAAAACAATTATCAGCAAAAGAGAGTATAGACTTTCTCCAAAATTCTAAAGGTCTGCACTGAAATTATTCCTATTGGTGTTTATCAGAGGTTCCACATCTGTATTTGTCTTGATACTTCAAGTATCACCAGATCCACTGGATCATTAGGTAAAAGGGAAATAAGTGGTTTGTACTGTACAGGACCAAAGGCTTCTCTTAACTCTGGTCCCTTCCTCCCCAAAGGCACCCTTTTAAGCTTCAAAGTAACACATTCAAATCTGGTGTACGTTGCTTCAAAACAAAGAGGCCGTCAAACACTATGGCTTTTCAGTTTTACTGGAAGGTGTACAAAGTGTGGCAACCTGAGTTTCATTGTCGAGAGCTAACTGGATAGTCCTCTGACCACTTCACTTGAAGTGGCAGATGCCTGATATTTCACTTATCTCCCGCTCTCATATTCAAGTATGAGGAGGCATCTCAAATACTTGTTACTTGGTGGCTCAGACGGTAAAGCGTCTGTCTACAATGTGGGAGACCCAGGTTCGATCCCTGGGTTGGGAAGATCCCCTGGAGAAGGAAATGGCAATCCACTCTGGGACTATTGCCTGGAAAATCCCATGGACAGAGGAGCCTGGTAGTCTACAGCCCATGGGGTTGCAAAGAGTCAGACATGACTGAGCGACTTCACTTAACTTCATGCAAATTACTTCCAATCAGCAAAATGCCATCAGTGGCAATGAAATCAGGAATTTCATCTCAAACAGGACATTTCCTATTTTCATACCTGGTTTACAGAAGAGAGTCATCACAAGATTTTCAGAGTTGTAGGTACTTCACACATGCATGTATTTCTCAATAGCTCAAGAAAGGGAATGGCTTCTGAACCCTGTTGGAAGACGTTGTTGACATACCAGTGTACAGTTTGCATGTGATGTAATTTCTCCAATATTTGTATCTCCCCAAGCCTTTTAAATTAAAAGACACTCGCCCCTTGGAAGAAAAGCTATGACAAACCTAGACAGCATATTCAAAAACAGAGACATTCCTTTGCCAAGAAAGGTTCATATAGTCAAAGCTATGGTTTTTCCAGTAGTCATGTATGGATGTGAGAGTTGGACCATAAAGAAGGCTAAGCACTGAAGAACTGATGGTTTTGGACTGTGGTGCCAGAGAAGACTCTTAGGTCCCTTGGACTGCAAGGAGATCCAACCAGTCCATCCTAAAGGAAATCAGTCCTGAATCTTCATTGGAAGGACTGATGCTGAAACTGAAGTTCCAGTACTTTGGACACCTAATGTGAAGAGCCAACTAATTAGAAGAGACCCTGATGCTGGGACTGATTGAAGGCAGGAGGAGAAGGGGATGACAGAGGATAAAATGGCTGGATGTTATCACCGACTCAATGGACATGAGTTTGAGCAAGCTCTGGGAGATGGTGAAGGACAGGGAAGCCTGGTGTGTTGCGGTCCATGGGGTCGCAAAGAGTTGGACACGACTGAGTGACTGAACGACAAAAAGCCTTTGAATTCCTTTCGCTACATCTTGCCATGAAAGTTTTGCCATCTCTACCTCAACACACCAAGGAAACTGCTTGAGTCAATTCTAGCTCTATGGCCTAACACATTAAATCTGGAATCTTTTAAAACTGCAGAAGCAACTGACAAGGGGTTAATCTCTAAAATATACAAACAGCTCATGCAGCTCAGTATCAAAAAAACCAAGCAGCTCATCAAAAAATAGGCAGAAGGTATAAATAGATAATGCTCTAAAGAAGACATTCAGATAGCAAAAAGTCCATGAAAAAATTCTCAACGTTACTAACTATTAGAGAAACACAGATCAAAACTAAAATGAAGTATCATCTCATACTCATCAGAGTGGCCATCATCAAAAATTCTATCATAAATTGCTGAACAGGGTGTGGAGAAAAGGAAACCCTCCTACCCAGTTGGTGGGAATGTAAATTGGTACAGCCACTATGTTGAACAGTATGGAGATTCCTTAAAAAACTAAAAATAGAGTTAGCATACGACCCAGAAATCCCACTCCTAGGCATATATAAATGAAGAAAACCATAATTCAAAAAGATACTTGTTCACCGATGTTCACTGCAGCATTATTTAACCATGGGCAGGGCATAGAAGCAACCTAAATGTCCATCCACAGAGGAATGGATAAGGAAGGTGTAGTACTTATATACAATGGACTGTTACCCAGCCATAAAAAAGAACACAATAATGCCATTTGCAGCTATAAAAAGGACTGAACCTCTGCCATTTTTAGCAACATGAGTGGACTTGGAGGGCATTGTGTTAAGTGAAATAAGTCAAACAAAGACAAATACTGTATGATATCACTTATATGTAGACCCTAAAAGATACAACAAACTGGGAACTATAACAAAAAAGCAGCAGACTCACAGATAGAGAGAACAAGTGCCCACCAATGAGGAGAGGGTAATATAGGGGTGGTGAAGTGGGAGCAGCAAATAAGATAAGCTACAGGGACCCATTGTGCCACCAGGGGCACACAGCCAATACCTAAATTTGATAACTATAGAGTGTAACCTTTAAAAATTGTATAGCAGTTTTTAAAGTTAAAAAACACTAAGGTAAAATTTCACCCCATCCGTAAATTAGGTCTGATTTTATTCTACATCCTATCTTCTTCGTTCTACCTTTCCCACTTAGAACTGACTTTGGCTCATAATCCCTAGGTTTCTATCAACATATTTTTGCAAAATCATACAACTGTTTTAGTGTATAAACTATTTCCCTCGGGTCAGGTTTTGTACTTGACCAATAGAACATGCTGAGATCTGACCCCAGTTATAAGTCTAGCGGCAATAAGAGATGGTGGAGATTAATTGTGAACAAAATGCAACTCCACTTGCAAAGCAACAGCCCCTGGTTAGATGTTTGCAAGTTTCCAAGCAAGGAAAGGCTACTGTTTTCAGACAAAGACAGGCAATCAGTTCCTATAGACAGGGGAGACTCAGTGACTAGGGTCTAAGGTTCTCAGCCTCATCTGAGTCTAACTTGATGTGTTCATTTTAAATACCTTAACCCTTCTTCTTCCTAATTAAGACCCCAACATTTTTGTGAGACACTAGGTGAGGCTGTGAATTCAATTCTGCAACACACACAACATTTTGAGTTTAATTTTTTGAAATATTTTTTCTGTGCCTACCAAACAGAAGAGAGAGACTCATTTAGGGTTGACATAGAGGATTCATGATTCTCTGGCTATGATTTGAGCTGAAAATTTAAAGACCTGTATTTGTCATTTCCATACTATAAGCACTTGAATGCACTCTTAAAAATGCATCCCATATCCCAGTCTTTATAGGCATCCTTATTCCCACAAGCCACATACAGACCTAAGACCCTCGATTAGGTAAACACTTCATCCCAGTCTTCCCTGGCTTCCCTGGCGGCTCAGACAGTAAAGCGTCTGCCTGCAATGCGGGAGACCTGGGTTCAATCCCTGGATCAGGAAGATCCCCTGGAGAAGGAAATGGCAACACACTCCAATATTCTTGCCTGGAAAATTGCATGGATGGAGGAGCCTGGTGGGGAGACCATGGGGTCCCAAAGAGTTGGACACAACTGAGCAACTTCACTTTCACTTTCTTTTCATCACAGTCTACCGCAAATAGTAACTTGATTAATTGTAACGAGGCTACTTGCCATGGGCTGTTAGAATCTCATCTCTCCCTAACAAGAACCTCCTGTACAGCACAGGTCTACTCAGTGCTCTGTGGTGACCTAACTAGGAAGGAAATTCAAAAAAGAGAGGCTGTGTATACGTAGAGCTGATTCACTTTGCTGTACAGCAGAAAGGAACACAATGTTGTAAAACAACTATACTCCAATGATAACTAAAAAATCTCATTTCCCATTGGTAAGGAACTCAAGAATATGACCAAACTAATCCCAAAATAATTTGGAGGACCCGGTATCCTAAAATGACCCCCGGAATAGTAATTTCTGGGTAAGTAAGGGCTCAGTCCCGAGTCAGACACAGCACTACCTATTTGAACCAAGAAATGTTAATATAAAGAATGATTAACTAATGATAAACTTCTTCAGTAGATATAGAGAAGAATGCCAGTATAATACTAAGATATCTAAGACACCAGCTGCAGAAAGTAGATGCCACCCTTAGGGCTGAGGTAGCAAGGAGAAAAGGCTGGAATTATCAAAACTGAAAACTTAGTTTCTAAGTTTAATACTTTCTGTGGAGCTGAAATACAGGCCTTAGAAGAAGAAATGTCACTCAGCTAGAGCTGGGATACCCGAGCTCTGTGGACCTGGGACCCAGGTCTCAGGACAGGGGGCATCAAACAGTTCTTGCTGGGGTTTTGGGGTGGAGGACATAATGACGCTGATTCTGCAAGTGTGATTAGAAACTAAATTGGTTTCAGCTGCTGCCACGAGGAAGTAATAAACTTGCTACACGGTGAAGAAACAATGCTGAAGTGATGTTCATGGCTACCGCCCTCAGAGGAATAAAAAGGGTTGCTTGTTCCTCCTGTAGCCTTGTGGACGCTCTCTGGCTCCCCTCCTTGGCAGTGTTTAATAGCGTGCCGCTGGCAAAGCCAGCGTGGTTTGCAGAGTTCAGCATCACAAAGCAGAGCAGAGAAGGGTGAGTCGGGAGCTGAGGACAATGACAACCGACACACTTCTTCTAATTCTGCTCTTATGCCGACTGGCTTCATAAATCCAAAGCAGGAATCTGTTTAGAGTGTAGACAAAGGGAGAGGAGCCTACATCACTCTGATAGTCTATTTTCAATAAAATAAAACCACATTGCTCCTGATGCTAGCGGCTGTGCTCAGTCACTTAGTCATGCCCGACTCTTTGCGGTCCCATGACTGTAGCCTGCCAGGCTCCTCTGTCCATGGAATTTTCCAGGCAAGAAAACTGGAGTGAGTTCCCACTTCCTACTCCAGGGGATCTTTCCCACTCAGGGATCAAACTTGCCTCTCCTGCATCAGCAGGGGTATTCTTTACCACCAGCTCCTCCTGGGAAGCCCGATTCTAGAGGCATTTGGTACTATTTTTGTACTATTGACAACCTACTCCTCTTGGCTTTTCTGGGTTACTGTCGTGTCTCTTTTCTTTTTTAATTTAATTTTATTATTATTATTATTTACTTTACAATATTGTATTGGTTTTGCCATATATCAACATGAATCTGCCATGGGTGTACACGTGTTCCCAATCCTCAACCCCCCTCCCACTTCCTTCCCCATACCATCCCTCTGGGTCATCCCAGTGCACCAGCCCCAAGGATCCTGTATCGCCTCTCTTTTCTGTGGCTTCTCTGACTTCTGTCAAGTCTCATTCACAGCCTTTTGGCTTCACCAGCTTTTCCTCAAACCTGCCCTTTCTCCCATATTTGCCTCAGTAAATGGCATTAACTTTTATAACATCCAAGCTAGAAATGGAAAAGTCGTTCCCCATCTTCTCCAGCCTGTGCATCTAGACAGATAATAAAACCTGTGTGTTCTGCTTCCTCCCTCATCATTCTCACATATCTTCCCTCACTTCCTTTCATTTTGCCCCTAATACTATTAAGGTCGTCATCATTAGCCCCTTCTAACTCATTTCCCTGCCCCTATTCTAATCCATGTACCACACTTCCCTGTGTAAATTCTCTCTATGCTTCCTATAGCTTCTGCTCTGTGGTTTTTCACCCAAAACTGCCAGAATCACCAGAAGAACTTTACAAAATACAGATGCCTGACACCCTACCTCTAGAGGCTTCATTTAAACTGGTCTGGACAGGTGTCCAGGCTTTGATGTGTTTTAAACTTTCCCCGGTTGATTCTAACGTTCAGCCAAGGGGAGCCACAGCTTGAGCTGAAGTATCCAGTGCTTCTTATAAACTGTCTCGTTTCTGTTTCTCGAACCACATGTTTAACACCTTTCTCATAATACACCCTGTGGCCTAGTCTTAATAAACCACTTGCTTTCTGGCCTCAAATGTTCTCCCTACCACTTCTCTTCTTTAAAAATTCAGAACCTAAGACTCAACCTAGGTACCCATTTGGGAAATGACTGTAGTTGATCCTTGAATAACATGAGTCTGAACCATGAGGTTCACTTATACATGAATATTTTTCAGTAGTAAATGTTATGGTAATACACAATCCATGCTTGGTTAAATCCATGGATGGGGAAGAGCCCCAGTCATCAAGGATGGACTATAAATTATGTGTGAATTAATCCCCACATTGTTCAAAGATCAACAGTATTGCCAGCTCCTAACACTGTATAATTAACAGGTAAGAGCACAGCTTTTGGAGTCTGAGCATTATAATCTCAGCTCTAACAGGTGAGATTTACAACAGCTATGTGGCCTCAGGCAAGTTACTTAGCCTATCTAAGCTTTAAATCCTTATCTGTAAAATGGAGATAATATCTACCCTAGAGAGCAGGTATACCAAATAAATAATGTATTTGCACTGCCTATCATAGTGACTGGCAGTAGATATTATCTAAAAATCATCAGCTGCATACACTTTGTATTTTCTTTATCCAACATCAGTTGTAAGCACAGCATTTGTAGGGACTATATTTTTCATTTTTGTACCACAATACTTAACAAAACAGCTGAAAAAATCATAGATATAATATATAAAAATACCTATTAAATGAATTAAGATATGGTCCTTGTTCTAGATGTCTCAGAGTCTATTAAGAGAGATAGTCAGAAAACTAACTTAGCTGTTTACCTTTAGTTCATCTTTTATCTTGCCTGCAGCTATTAATATGTGATGTGTGGCTCACATAGATCTCACACTTAAAAATTATCTTCCATATGATAAGTGATAGAACACGAAAGTTTTTCCTTAATCTATAAATTAGAACTGTTCATCTCTCTGAGTTCCTTTTGGAACACAATAGACCCAATTTTTTCCGTAATACTTACTGAGTATCACATGCATCAGGCATCATTCCCTCCACTGGGGGGAGATGTGTGAACCTGTACTCTGGGGTATCACCCATTTGCTGGTGGACATCATCTGTTGGAAGGAAAGAGGATGGAAGGAAGGAAAGAAGGGAAAAAAGAATAAAAGGAAGGAAGGAGGAGCCGAGAGGAGGAGGGAGGGAGGGAGGGAAAAAGAAGGAAGACAGACCTCTGAGCTGGCTGCTTTTCCCCTCACCCCCCTCTGCCATCTCCACCTTTACAACAGTTCAGTCGCTCAGTTGTGTCCAGTTCTTTGCGACCCCATGGACTCCAGCATGCCAGGCTTCCCTGTCCATCACCAACTCCCAGAGCTTACTCAAACTCAAGTCCATCGAGTCGGTGATGCCATTCAACCATCTCAACCTCTGTTGTCCGCTTCTCCCGCCTTCAATCTTTCTCAGCATCAGGGTCTTTTCAAATGAGTCTGTTTTTCCCATCAGGTGGCCAAAGTATTGGAGCTTCAGCTTCAGCATCAGTCCTTCCAATGAATATTCAGGACTGATTTCCTTTAAGATGGACTGCTTTGATCTCTTTGCAGTCCAAGCGACTCACAAGAGTCTTCTCCAACACCACAGTTCAAAAACAACAATTCTTTGGTGCTCAGCTTGCTTTATGGTCCACCTCTCACATCCATACATGACCACTGGAAAAACCATAGCTTTGACTAGACGGACCTTTGCCAGCAAAGTAATGTCTCTGCTTTTTAATATGCTGTCTAGGTTGGCCATGGCTGCAGTCACCATCTGCAGTGATTTTGGAGCCCAAGAAAATGAAGTCTGTCACTATTTCCATGTTTCCCCATCTATTTGCCATGAGGTGATCAGAGGCCATGATCTTAGCTTTTTAAATGTTGAGTTTTAACATTCAGTTTTTTTCACTCTCCCCTTTCACTTTACAAATTTCGTCTGTATGTTTCTTTCTCTTTTTAAAGAAAGTCTACAATCTCTCAAGACCTATTTCAAATGCCACCTTCCACAAAGGATCCTCCAGCTGGAATGAACCATATGCCAGTAAATGTGTGATCATTGTACTTTGTGTCTGTATCACACTGCCTTCATCCCCTGCTGGAGACACTTGCTCTACCTCTGACTCTTCCAACAGACTCTGCTGTTTGAGGCAAGGGTGATACCATGTATCCTCATACGCCTCATGATTTGTAGTATAGCTCAATACACATGGTGGTTATCCATAGTGGTTAACTATTTTTTATTGCAATTTTACATATTATCGAGGGTTTTTGTTGTTGTTGTTGTTGTTTTAAACTCTCTTCATACCCTCACTTACTGGAGTATTTGTACCACAGTCAACAGGCTTACCATCACTATCATCACTTATCATAACAGCATAAATGCTATTATGATTCAAGAAATTGTAAAAACTGGTTGAAAAGTAGTGATCTTCTTTCCTTAAACTAAATGGGAAAAAACACAACCACAGAATCACTTATCTTTAAAACTTCTGCAGTGAAGGTAGAGAAATGCCATAGAAAAACACATACTTCTGAAACCTCAATTTCCTGTGAGTCATCCTTGGGGAAATGCAATATGAAAAGAATCAGCACAGATTCCAGGTGGGAGGGTTCCTTGAAACACCCTCAAAGTTGGATGAGGGTGTTCTGTAAATTGTTTGTGATTTATTGATCTGTACTGTGTCTGGCCAAGAAATGTGTGATCCAGTCTGGTCCCTCTTTCTCTCCTATCTCTCTTATCTCAAGGGTTTGCTGTGAATTTGCCTAAATAAGGATTTTTTGTTTGTTTGTTGTTTACAGAATTTAATAACAATTACTGAGAACCTTCTTAGAGTTCTTCCTTTAAATCACTTGCTTTGAGAGTAATATATGTTCAGCCTTATTTTTTTTTATTACATGCATTAATTTTTGCACTATAAAAAGAAGCAATACATCATGGAGATTAAGAGCACAGAATCTGGACTTAAATTTCCTGGGCTTGAATCCTAACCACATTATTATGAGCTTTGTGGCCATGAACAGCTTATTTAACCTCTTTGTCCCAGTTTTCCAATCTTACCTGTTTTTCAATATGTATTTGTGCCACTAAATTAATTAAAGCATATGGATTTCTTAGAATAGGACATAGAGTAATCACTCAATAAAAGTAAATACTCAATAAGTCTCAGAGAGTATTATCAAAATTATTAAAATTTTAATCTTTCCAACCTTACCCCAAGTATGCTTCTTCCTCCCTCCCTTCGCTTCTTCCTTCCTTCTCCCCTTTCCTTCCTTTTTGACTGTTTATTAAGAAATATTATTGAGGAACCATAGTATTCCAAGCTCCTCTATGTGCTGGAGAAAAAGACAGGAACAATATAGACGACCTTCCTTGCTTGAAGAGGAGGCTTTGCTCACGAGGAGGAACCTGACAATAAACAAACAGATCTATAGCACAAGAACAGAAAGCAGCGACAGATGCATCTTAAGGAAAACAAGACAAGGTAAAGTGAATACGTGACTGTTTCAAGTACAAAGGAGACAATGATACATGGAAATATGAACTGTACTAAGGTGGATGGCTTTCGGATTTCACAGTATATTACCTCTGCTTGCTGTCTTAAACTTATGACAAGAAGTGCTGATTTAAACATCAATACTTTGCTTTGTCTACTTGCTTTTTTTCCTGGGGTATTCTTCCCAGACTGTCATAAAATAGAGCTAAGCAGGAAGGAAAGGAAACTGGAGCCTTGACACCTGCTTCCAGGTCTGCAGGGAATCCATAGACCCGGAAAAGCAATGAGGGAGGGCAGTTTCATTTCTGGTCAACATTAGAGAGGTCTTGGTAAAGCAATAATAGTAATGATAGCATTTTATGAATTTTGAAGTTGAAACTTCAGGAAGTTAAGTAACTTGCTTTGGTGTTATAATTTGTAAAATGGGAACTGAAAAACAACTTCATGGAGTAGTTGCAGAGATTAAAGTTAATTGCTAAAAGTGAAGAATGAGTGATTCAAACCCATCATGATCGGACTCTAAAGACCATGGTGTCTCCACCAGGCAGCCCTCCTGATCCCAGAGGGCAGACTAACATCAGTATGGAGGAAGTGTTGCTGCAGACAGGAAAGTACTTGGTACAGGCGGTGAGTGCTGTTTGAAGCAATAGGATTCATCAGGACAGAAAAAGTCTTCAGACTGAAGGAACCAAAGTGCTTATCATTGAATTAAGACAGAAACTGAGGCAAAAGGGAAGAGATTTGGAACATGGATTAGGAATGCAGATTATTAAGAAGTCCAGTTATCAGAAAAGAATCTCAGGTTGATATGAAATTAACAGCAAAGTCTGCCTCCTGATTCACCATAAACTCTATAGGCCTTTATAACCCCCATATAGGGCTGAAGTCAGCCCCTATGCTTAAAGTATAGTAAAGACATGCAGAGGTAAGAAAACAGTTATTATGATGTTGAGAAAATATGTATATCACTGTTTTGCATCATTAGTGTTGATTATGAGTTAATATGCAATACTTTGGATTCCTGATCCTTAATCTTTAAATAGCAGCAGATGCCATGTGTTAATCTACCTGAATGTTTCTATTAGGTACAAAGGTTCAAAGGTAGACACTGTAGAGTAGATGATTAGGTGGTTTAGTCACTCAGTCACGTCCGACTCTTGAGATCCCATGGATTGTAGCCCTCCAGCCTCCTCCGTCCATGGGTTTTCCAGGCAAGAATACTGGAGTGAGTTGCCATTTCCTTCTCCAGGGAATCTTCCTGACCAAGGGATTGAACTAGAGTCTCCTGCATTGCTGGCAGTGTCCTGAATTGCAGGTGGATTCTTTATCAACTGAGCCACCAGGGAAGCCCAATTTTTAAATAGAAATAGATACCATTTAATTTACCTGAATGTTTCTATTAGGTACAAATGTTCAGAGGCACATGGGACTTGAAATTTAAGTCTGAGTTTTGAGTTTGATTCCCAACCAATGAGACTGTATACTTTTCATTTCATTTCTCATAGATTCTACAACTACAAAATTGACACCATTCTTGTTTAATATTGTTTATAAAATTGTTATTAAGATAATATGTATGGAGAACAGTGTGGCGATTCCTTAAAAAATTGGAAATAGAACTGCCTTATGACCCAGCAATCCCACTGCTGGGCATAAACACCAAGGAAACCAGAATTGAAAGAGACACATGTACCCCAATGTTCATTGCAGCACTATTTATAATAGCCAGGACATGGAAGCAACCTAGCTGTCCATCAGCAGATGAATGGATAAGAAAGCTGTGGTACATATACACAATGGAGTATTACTCAGCCATTAAAATGAATACATTAGAATCAGTTCTAATGAGGTGGATGAAACTGGAGCTGATTATACAGAGTGAAGTAAGCCAGAAAGAAAAACACCAATACAGTACACTAACGCATATATATGGAATTTAGAAAGATGGCAACGATAACCTTGTATGTGAGACAGCAAAAGAGACACAGATGTATAGAACAGTCTTTTGGACTCTGTGGGAGAGGGAGAGGGTGGGATGATTTGGGAGAATGTCATTGAAACATATATAATATCATATATGAAATGAATCGCCAGTCTAGGTTTGATTCATGATACTGGATGCTTGGGGCTTGTGCACTGAGATGACTCAGAGGGATGGTATGGGGAGGGAGGAGGGAGGGGGGTCCAGGATGGGGAACACGTGTATACCTATGGCAGATTCATGTTGATGTATGGCAAAACCAATACAATATTGTAAAGTAATTAACCTCCAATTAAAATAAATAAATTTATATTTTAAAAATTAAAAAAGATAATATGAATTAATACACAGAGTATATGAAATATTGACATATAAGGTGATAGCTTTATGTTCTTATACAGTTGCAGGTAAAAAGAAAGTTCTATATAGTAGAACATTTAGTGCTAGGAACTGTCATTATCTAGGGGAATTGTGATAATTCTTTGGCCAAATTTTTAACTCATAAAAATGAATAGTTTCTCAAATGCATCTATTTATAATTTTGTATGTTGGCTTTATTTAAGCTTAAAAAGCCAACATCTTAAGTCCAGTTTATTAAAAACATTTTAACCTGGTCACAAGCAAGTGGAGGACCACTTCTGTCAGAATGGTGATGATAGCTGCTAAGATGGGTGTTCAGGGTGACAGCTGACAGTTGAGTGCTGGATGCTTCTCAGACTCTTCCTCTAGTGGTAATATGAACTTAGTAAACTTCAGAGGTGGTCCTAACTGCAGATGGAAACTATCAAGAGACTGCTGTGACAACAGAACAGAAGGCAGCTGTATGACACAGTGGACCATGTCCTACTCGGGAGAAAGAAGCAGGAAAGATTGAGAGCATGGTAAAAGGAATCTGACTCTTGCATGAGTTCACTTATGCAACATCATGAAAGTTACTCATTCTCCATTACCAATGCTTATACGTCCAAGTCTTTTGCTACCCCATGGACTGTATCCCACCAGGTTCCTCTGGCCATGGGATTTCCCCAGCAAGAATACTGGAGTGGGTTGTCATGCCCTCCTCCAGAGGATCTTACTGACTCAGGGATCAAACCCACATCTTCTGCATTGGCAGGCAGATTCTTTACCACTGGCTACCAGAGAAGTCCCACAAATGTGCTTATCCCTTAAAAATGACTGGGATGAAAAGAGATACTTGGTTCTTTCACGTTGTCACCTGGAGACAGTGGATTTACATGGATCTTAGTAATATCAGAAATAAGAGAAGGATTGAGTAAGCTCCAATGCTCTAAGTAAGAGTATGAGAGAAGCTTCACTACTTTGATGATGGTGATTACTCATTTCCAAGAGTGAGAGAAACTCGCCATAGTCTTCTAAGGCAGGAGAAACTTCAGTGGTTTTCGCCACTCACTATTTCATGTTATTTCTATAATATGAATCTTGAAATACTGAGTCTATAATATGATATTGAATGCCCAGGTTGCTGGTCCATGAGACAAAGCCTTCAGACACTTCTTTACTTTACTCAAAGTATTATTTCTCAGAATCTTCTGTGTTTGGCAGCTCATAGAATTGTTGCACATGTCCATAGAAGTATCAGAAATGCCCAAGATAGGATTCTTTCTCTGATCAAAATTCCATCTAAATTAAAACCAGAGGCATAGTTTTCTTCCAACTGCAATTAACTTTGCAACTGTGTTGTCCAGATGTACAATCTCCTTGACAGTTTGTTTATGGGTTGTACACATGTATTGCTTTGGAAAACAGAAAAGCTGTTGTTTTGACAGTTGACTGTCAATGCACTTATAGTAGTTGTTTGTGGGACCTTTCCTGGAAATCTGAACATCTGACTCAGATGATGCCAATCAGTATCCTCCTCAGCCCTTAGAACCTTCTACACAACTTAGCCTGCTATCATGTTCTAACAAGATACAGTTGTAGTTTAAGAGGATACATGTGGCATGTCAAATTATATAACCCAAGAATGGTATGTTCAAGTAATCATAACTAGTTATGACTCTGGGCACCATTCTGAATGTCAGTGATTTTCTTGTAAAAGAAAGGAGAAAGGATATGTGGTTTTGCACTGTTTTTTCTCAGCTGAAGAATTTGTTGCAGTTCAGTTCAGTTCAGTTCAGTTGCTCAGTCGTGTCCGACTCTTTGCGACCCCATGAATCGCAGCACGCCAGGCCTCCCTGTCCATCACCAACTCCCGGAGTTCACTCAAACTCATGTCCATCGAGTCGGTGATGCCATCCATCACCATCCTCTGTCGTCCTCTTCTCCTCCTGCTCCCAATCCCTCCCAGTATCAAAGTCTTTTCCAATGAGTCAACTCTTTGCATGAGGTGGCCAAAGTACGGGAGTTGAATTTGTACCTTGCATCAGACTTTATTTAAGAGTCATCTTGTTATTTTTTAATGGGTTATTTCTGCGATGAAGTACAATGAAAATTAACAATCAGGTCATATCTTTGTAATGTTCAAAGTTCCAGTACAATCAGTCTTTAAAAAGTCAAATTGAGTCTGTTTCATTTGCAGAAAAATTCTGAGTGTTATTAGTAGAGATGGTAGAGATGGTTTTAATTTCATTTAAAAGTTTAATTTAAAACACTTTGTGTTTTAGTCAACTTGGACTTCTATCGCAAAATACCTCTAACTGTGTGCATTAAACAGCAGAAATTTGAATTCCCACAGTTCTGGAGGCTAGAAGCCCAAGATCAAGGTACTGGCATGGTCAGGTTTTAGGGAGAGCTGTCTTTGTGGCTTGTAGACAGGTCTTTTTACAGTGTCCTCACCTTCTGGGAGAGGCATGGCCCAAACTCTCTGGTGTCCCCATTTATAAAAGGATTAATCTCATCATGAGAGCCTCATGAACTTCTCTAAACGCACCAGCCTCCCAAAGGCCCCCTCTCCAAATACCACCACACTGGAGATAGGACATTTTTAAAGGAGCATAATTCAGTCTACAGCAGCTTGCTTTGTCACTGTGCACATAAAGGATTACTTCCTGCTCTGAATGTATGGCACCATCCAGACACTTTAAATTGTCTCAGTTAGTGGTGTAAGTTTCTCAACACAAAATTGCATTTCACTTTAATTCAAATATGAAGCCTCCATCTTGGAAAAATTAATGATTAACATGGTAGGTAAATACCTACAAAATAATAGTGTAGGAACTATTAGTGAACTCAAAACAGGCAAAAACTAAAACAAACATGAACATGATATTTCTATTTCAAAAAATTTGGAGTCATTGACATAATGAAAGCTAAAACTTTTGGGTGTTTGAGAGCTGAACTATCCATCTAATGAGCTTATAAATGCTAAAAACTTTGACAGTGAGTAGGAGGTTTTAGTTCAGTAGTATGATTTACACATTATTAGGTTTATTCACACAACAGCACAGGGATGGCTCCAGCAAACCACCGCAGTGGGTCTCTGTTGTAGTTACCACTTTGGAAGCAGGACACTTAGAATCAGGCTAGAGGAAGGACTCTGTGTTACAATCCTTTAAAATCACCGCCCATCTTTTCAATACCCTGTTTCAGCTGGGCATTTGGCTCACATTTCAACTGGTGGCTCATAGGTAAAGAATTTGCCTGCAATGCAGGAGATATGGGTTCAGTTCATAGGTTGGGAAGATCCCCTAGAGAAGGAAATGGCAACCCACTCCAATATTCTTGCCTGGGAAATCCCATGACCATAACAGCCTGGTGGGCTGTAGTCCATGGGGTCGCAAAGACTCAGACACAACTTAGTGACTAAGAAACAAAAACAATATTAAATATTTTACTTCAATTGAATTAACTGATTAATTTATAAAAGTATAGCTTGATTTTCTATTAGTATGTTCTTTACTCCTTCCCAATATATTGAATAATCTCTTTTACCATAATTAATTGTACACCTATTGTTTTTGTTATATTTGTAAGAACATATAAAATAATACCGGAAGTGTCCTATAGGCAAGGATCTAGCCTCAGTCTTGTGAACTCACATTTACTTAAAATTAACTCCTTAGCATTTAAATGTGTATCTCTACTTAGAATAGTAATTCTCAAAGTGTGGGCCCTGGATAGCATCATTTCTGAAATTGTTAGACATGCAGAATCTCTCCCCAGCCACACACACATAGCAGACCTATTAAGTCAGAAACTTTGACAGTGGAGACCATTACAATAATCTGTATCTTAACAAGCCTTCCCAGTTATTCTGATGCATGCTAACTTTGGAAAACACTACCCTAGAATATTAAGATATTAAGAAGAGATGGCAATAATACACTAAGAACTGTACAAAAAAGAGCTTCATGACCCAGATAATCACGATGTTGTGATCACTCACCTAGAGCCAGACATCCTGGAATGTGAAGTCAAGTGGTCCTTAGAAAGGATCACTACGAGTAAAACTAGTGGAGGGGATGGAATTCCAGTTCCAGTTGAGCTGTTTCAAATCCTGAAAGATGATGCTATGAAAGTGCTGCACTCAATATGCCAGCAAATTTGGAAAACTCAGCAGTGGCTACAGGACTGGAAAACGTCAGATTTCATTCCAATCCCAAAGAAAGGCAATGCCAAAGAATACTCAAACTACTGCACAATTGCACTCATCTCACATGCTAGTAAAGTAATGCTCAAAATTCTCAAGCCAAGCGTCCACAATACATAAACTATGAACTCCCAGATGTTCAAGCTGGTTTTAGAAAAGGCGGAGGAACCAGAGATCAAATTGCCAACATCCACTGGATCATGGAAAAAGCAAGAGAGTGCCAGAAAAACATCTATTTCAGCTTTATTGACTACGCCAAAGCCTTTGACTGTGTGGCTCACAATAAACTGTGGAAAATTCTGCAAGAGATGGGAATACCAGACCACCTAACCTGTCTCTTGAGAAACCTATATGCAGGTCAGGAAGCAACAGTTAGAACTGGACATGGAATGACAGACTGGTTCCCAGTAGGAAAAGGAGTACATCTAGGCTGTATATCATCACCCTGCTTATTTAACTTACATGCAGAGTACATCATGAGAAATGCTGGGCTGGAAGAAGCACAGCTGGAATCAAGATTGCTGGGAGAAATATCAATAACCTCAGATAGGCAGATGACATGACCCTTATGGCAGAAAGTGAAGAAGAACTAAAAAGCCTCTTGATGAAAGTGAAAGAGGAGAGCGAAAAAGTTGGCTTAAAGCTCAACATTCAGAAAACAAAGATCATGGCATCTGGTCCCATCACTTCATGGGAAATAGATGGGGAAACAGTGGAAACAGTGTCAGACTTTATTTTTGGGGACTCCAAAATCACTGCAGATAGTGATTACAGCCATGAAATTAAAAGATGCTTACTCCTTGGAATGAAAGTTATGACCAACCTAGATAGCATATTGAAAAGCAGAGATATTACTTTGCCAAAAAAGATGTGTCTAGTCAAGGCTATGGTTTTTCCAGTGGTCATGTATGGATGTGAGAAGAAAGCTGAGAGCTGAAGAATTGATGCTTTTGAACTGTGGTGTTGGAGAAGACTCTTGAGAGTCCCTTGGACTGCAAGGAGATCCAACCAGACCATCCTAAAGGAGGTTAGTCCTGGGTGTTCATTGGAAGGACTGATGCTGAAGCTGAAACTCCAATACTTTGGCCACCTCATGCGAAGAGTTGACTCATTGGAAAAGACTCTGATTCTGGGAGGGATTGTGGGCAGGAGGAGAAGAGGACAACAGAGGATGAGATAGCTGGATGGCATCACTGACTCGATGGACATGAGTTTGAGTGAACTCCAGGAGTTGGTGATGGACAGGGAGGCCTGGTGTGCTGTGATTCATGGGATCGCAAAGAGTCAGACATAACTGAGCGACTGAACTGAATTGAACTGAACTCTAGAATATACGCTTCATCTCCAGCACCTAGAATAAGTGCTTGCATTTACTAGATGCTCAATTAATAGTCATTGATTAAAATAATGAATAAATCGAAACTTTTATCAATACATGGAAAAAAGAACTATTAGACATTATCATAATTAGCAAAGAAAAGGTGCTGTGCTTAGTTTTTCAGCTATGTCCTACTCTTTGCAACCCCCTGGACTGTAGCCCACCAGGCTTCTCTGTCCATGGGGATTCTCCAGGCAAGAACACTGAAGTGGGTTGCCATGCCCTGTTCCAGAGGATCTTCCCAACCCAGGGATTGAACCCAGGTCTCCCACATTGCAGATGGATTCTTTACAATCTGAGCCACCAGGGAAGCCCATGAATACTGGAGTGGGTAGCCTATCCCTTCTCCTATCCCTTCCTGAGACAGGAATCGAACCGGGGTCTCCTGCATTGCAGGCAGATTCTTTACCAGCTGAGCCACCAGAAGGAGGTATAACAAATATAATGAATGATTGTATCAGAATCCTAGATGATCTCAGATTTGTTTGATTTGTTAGATTCAGCAAGAATAAACTTATCATGGATAAACATTATTCTTATATTTAGATAAGAAAAAAGTGCTATTACAGCAATACATGCTAGGAAGATACGGTTTGGATGTAATATGTAAAAAAGTTTGATTTTAATTTAAAATATATTTTATATGAGCCAATAGTGTGTTTGGTTGAGGAAAAAAAAACATGCTAATGTAATCTCAAGCTGTGTCACAGGAAGTATGATATTCTATCTTGAACAAGTATGGCTTCAATTCTCTCTCTACTCACAAGACCTCATTTGAACTATTGAGTTGTGTTTCTGAGAGGAAGAGGCACATTGAAGCATTAAAGGGGAATAACTGAATCCATCCATCTATTTGTTCAAAAATAAATAAAAATGAAACTGCTAATAACGGGGCAAGGCAATTGGAAACACAGGATGAATATGACACAGTCAGTCATTCTAGGGAACTCACATACGACAGAGAAATCAGGCATTTAAGACATTTAAGACAGCACAGGTGCCTGCCAAAAAAGAGTTCTCTTAAGGTAGTGAGTGCACAAGGAAGATTTAGTCAGCAGGCTCTGTGAGTCTCAAAAACACATCCCATCATGCACAGTTTTTAAAATTGGAAATTTCCAGCTTAGAGAAGAGTAAACCAAGTGATAGCAATCATAAAATAATTGAAGTGCTATCATGAGGATGGAAATGGGGCCTTTATCATTAAAGATCCAGGGGAGTGGACAAGGTCAATGGATGTAACTCTGAGGAGGTAGAAAGTTTGATATAAGAGAGAACTTTCTAAAAATGAAAGCTTTCAAAGGCTGGAAGGAATTTCTTGGAAAAGAGGGAACATATGCTAGGGACTATTCTATACAACACTTTGACTTTGGAAGGGCATTGGAGTATATAAATTTTATGATCTCTTTTTACTCTGAGGTTCTATATAATTTACTATGATTCTAGTTAGGCTGAAGAGAAAATAATTTTCTTTGGGATTTTTTTTCCCCATTCTATTTTAAAGAAAAATTTTGTTTTAAACTCCTTTAGTTTTATTTAACTTGTATCCCTTGATAGTACTTCCTATTTACCAAGCCTAACAGTTAGAGGACAGGGGCTTATGAAGAGTAGGTTTTGAGGACAGAGTGGAGACAGCTGAAGAATGGGGTTGGAGTACAGAACAAAACCTCATGGGGGGAGAAGAAAGGGACAGCTGTAGATTATGTGGGGATAAAGGAAAATGTAGACTGTTGGGCAAAGAAATAAAGGTTGACATCAAACAATGAAGGGTGACTGGAAGTTCTTCAGTGTAGGGTGATGTAATCAAAAGGAAGTAGTATGTCAGTAGTATGAGGATTCAGCTATTAAGCAGGAGTCAGATGTGAGGTGTGGAAATTAAAGTTGGGAGAAGGCAATGTACAACACATTAGTAAACAAGACTCATCAAGACTTGTTAATTGACTGCAACTGCAATGAAAGAAAGAAAGGATGAAAATTTATAGCACAATTTCTGTGGGACTGAGAGAATGATAGGGGTCGTTGATAGATCAGGAGCATTAAAAAGGAACTTGAAGGAGTAATGATTCTCACTCCAGTTCGGGTCAGGGGTTTTCCCCATGCCACCAAGAATTCTCTGACATCATCCGGGAGTCCTACAGTTCAACACAATTCTGACCCTATTGACCTGGAGGGTCTCCAGATTAAGGGCTCACTCTCACGAGACTGCCCTCTGCTTCAGATGTCAAATGCCAGCCCAGGTTGTCACCTATGCTTCTGAGCCACCAGCTATAAACCAAAGCTTCCCAAGGACCCCCTCCTTAGGTTCAATTAATTTGCTCAGCAGTTCACAGCACTCAAGAAAACCAGTTTACTCACTAGATTCCCGGTTTATTATAAAAGAATATGACTCAGGAACAGCCAGATGGACATGATACACATTCTTCCCAAATTGACATGTTCATTAGCCCCGAAGCGCTCTTGAAATTCCTTGTGGATTTGTATGTAGGCTTCAGTACAGACACAAAATTGATTAGGCCAGCAGTCATTTGTGATTGAACTCAATCTTCAGTCCCTCCCCTCTTCCCAGTGATCAGGAAGAAGGACTGAAAGTTCCAACCTTCTAATCACAAGGTTTTTTTCCCTCCTGACCACTAGCTCCGGTCCCGAAGTGCTTCCCAAAAGTTGCCGCATTAACATAACAAAAGACACCTTGATTACTCTCATCACTTGAAAATTCCAGAAGTTTTTCTGTGTCAGAAATGGGAGAAGGCTACATACACATTCCATATTACAAATTACAGTGCCACAAAGAGTCTAGACAGAAACATTCTGGAGACATTTAAAAAGTTTTCAGGTTATTTCCTCAGCTCAGGATCTCCTCTTATCTCAGGAGTCTGACCCGACACGAATGATTCAGTTATGTACCAAGTTATAACCTTTGTGAGTGAAAAGCTTTTCTTCCATTTAAGATTTATTGCTTGAATAGAAGATAATTAAATTACTGTTGGTTTCATATGACTACTTTCTGTTAACTTTCTGTTACTTTTTAAAAACATCAATAACAACAAAACAAATTTTTTTTTTTACATTTTTAGAATTTGTCAATATTTCAAAGTAAAATGTATTAGAGCAGTAACCGCTGCTGCTGGGATAGTTGCTCTTGGTTATGTAACTTACAAAAGATTTTTGTGTTAAATATCATCAGAGCAAATCTATGGAAAACCTTCACATCCAGAAAGACAACCCCAAGATCATACATGCTTTTGGCATGGAGGGTTTGGGAGATAAAAAGCCTTGTACTGCCACTGTTGGAGTTCCAAAGTTCTCATTCTGTGATGAATCTCATCCAAAGCACAGTAAAAAAAAAAAAAAAAAAAAAAAAGAACCTTCAGAAAACATGGAACCTCTGATTGTTAACAAAAAAGAAACTTAATTGGAGAGTTTTGTTGCTGCAGACCAACTTGGCAGGACTGTATAACTGAATGACTACAACTTTTTGTCTAATTCATCTCCCCTTGGTTCTAGATGTATGATATACTGTAAACTGCAGTTTTCATATTCATGGCATTTGTCTTACTTGAAGCATTGTGGTACACACGGAAAATAAGCCATGCACTGGTTTTCCAAGGAAGGGAGCAAATTCTCTTCCTACAAGGGTCTTTAAAATTATAATGTAATATTATTTTGATTTAATTATGTATTAAATTATAGTATTAAAAATAACACTCTATGTTGAAGAGTATATGTATAACAGTATTTCTCTTATATGACTAATCATTTCTTTCTTATAAAACATTTTATGATAGTGAATGTCTTCCATATATAAAAGTAAAGAGAATAGTATCATCTTATAGCCAATCTTCGTTTATCTCTTCTCACCACAAATTAAAGAAAAATTTAGACACCATATTATTTTATCTCTAAATATTTCAGTATGTATCTCTAAAATATATATATAATCACAATGCTATTGCTGCATCTAAGAAAGTCAAGTCACTCAGTCGTGTTCAACTCTTTGCAACCCCAGAGACTATACATATACACTCCATGGAGTTCTCCAGGCCAGAACACTGGAGTGGGTAGCCTTTCCCTTCTTTAAGGGATCTTCCCAACCCAGGGATAGAACCCAGACCATCCATGTTGCCAGCCGATTCTTTACCAGCTGAGCCACAAGGGAAGCTCACATCTAACAAATTAATTAATCCTTCTTTTGATATACAAAATTATCTTATAATTTTATTATAAAATTATGTTTCCTTTTTGTTTTGTTGACCTATAGCAAATAGACTGCCAGTTATTTTTCCAGCAAGAAAGAGTTTGTTCAGAATCAGTAAAGATTTGCAATTTGGGGTCTGAAGCCATGGAGAGTCTGTACAACTCCCTTCACAGATAGGAGAAGAGAAATCTTTTAAAGAGGGGAAAAGAAAATTCGGAGGGCTAGAGTTAACAAAGTATCTATTGGAGGAGTTAAGAGTTTGAAGTACATTGGCTTCCTATTGGCTGAGTCATGGCGGTCTCTCATTGTCTGAGCTTTTGCCAAGAAGGAAGTCTATGTTCTTCTCCTTGGGCTCTGCTGTCATCAAAGAGTGTGAGAAACTGCCCTTCTGTTTTCTCAATTTTATGTAAGTGAGGTTTCTGTTTATTAATATTTTACATTTTCCCCTTTTGATGAAGATCTTTCTCTGAGAGCACTGCTGATCAAGAGTCTGGATTTCTAGTTTCAGTTCCTTTCTATTCCCTCCGTATCAGAAAGGGCCTCTCCTATGTGTGGCGTCTCATGTTGGAGGGAAAGTACATAGATTGGGAAATGAAACACAGGAGGTCAGTGTTACCCAAAGCTATTTCCAGCAGATCGTTATGAAGAGTCAGGAGGTGATCTTTCAGCCTTAAGCAATCACGAGGGACTTCACTGGAGATGAAGGGGAGAAGAGTAGCAGTGTTAAGGCTATTACAATATAAAAATTATGTGAGGAGTAGTTAACTAAAGAACTTCATAGAAGGTGAGATGGTTGACTGAGAAATCCTGAGTGGAATGGGATTCAGGAGGACTTTTATTTCATGAGGTACAAAAATGGATAAAGAGGATCCCATAAAGATTTTCTTGATGATCTTAACCGAAAGGTCAGTGGCAGTAATGGCTCTAAGGTAAGGGGGATCCAGTTGCTGGCTATAACAACCTATGGGTTAATGGTGGTCCCAATGGTTTGGGTGAATACCCCAAGGGCATTCTCTTCATCTTTATACACAAAAAGGAAAATGAGAATCTGACCATTGGGAATCAAAGGGTAGGTGTGCTTATCAAACTCTTCTTCAAGGCCCTTAAAGTCTGGGTCATCCAGTTCTTTCCATAAAATTGTGTTGGGCTTGTTGCTCTTCAGCAAAACAACAAAAATTTGGCCATAAGAGAGAAGTTTGGAATCCAATGCTGGACATACACAACTAACTTAAGAAAACCTCACAGCTGATGCTTAGTTTGGGGTTTTGAACACCATGAAGGCTATCAGAATATAGATGTAGCCCTTGTTTTAATATTAGATGCCCTAAATGCTAAGGCTATGTTTGAGCAAACTCCAAGTTTTCTTGTGGTGACTCCATACTTCTAAAAGCTTTAGCAAGTGGACACTGTCTTCCTACAAGAAAGCTTGAGAAGAGCAAAGGAACAAATGGTCCACATATTGTGGCAAAGGAGAACTCTAGGAAGCTTTATATCAGGAGGTCAGCCTTCAGGATTTGTGAGCAGTAAGGACTCTCAGTAAAACCCTGAGGTATTTCTATCCAGGTAATTTTGTTTTCTTCTCAAGTGAAGGCAGAAGGTATTGGCTAGCTTCATTGACAGGGATAGTAATGAACGCACTGCAAAAATCAGTTACAATAAAGAATTTGCTTCTGGTGAAAATGGATGTTGGTGGTTCGTGAGGGTTAGAAACAATAGGGTGTGTTGAGGGATAACAATGTTGTTTATGACTCAGAGCCCCAGGGCAAGACCTTGGGTTTTTCTCATCAGTAAAAAAAAGAGTATTAAAGGGTCTAGCACAAGGAATAATGAAGCCTTAAGTCTTGTAATCCTCTATTATGGGCTTTATACCTTGAAAGGTTATATTACTTATAGGTCATTCATTACTTCTAGGAAGATATTTTCAGGGATCTATTTGAATCTTGGTGGAAGGTATGCTATGAATTTTGCCAATATCAATTGCAGATTTTGCCTGTAAGGAATGTGGTAACTGATTCAATAGAGACAAATGTTTCCTGTTTCCTGAATCAGCTCTAGTATCATCAGAGATGTAGCAAAGAAGATTTCAAAATGTCGTTTAATTTACCAGCTTGGCTGCCCTATTTATGGTCAAATTCTAGAATTACTTCCCCTTTTTGGGAGAAAGAATCTCTGGTATGATACTTTTCTAAGAAGCCCCAACCTAGTAGGGCTTCCCAGGTGGTGCAGTGGTAAAGAATCTACTGCCTGCCAGTGCAGGAGATTTTGTAAGAGACATGGGTTCAGTCCCTGGGTCAGGAAGATCCCCCGGAGAAGGAAATGGCAACACACTCCAGTACTTCTTGCCTGGAGAATCCCATGGACAGAGGAGCTTGGCAGGCTACAGTCAATGGAGTCCAAAGAGTCAGACATGACTCAGCAACTGAGCAACACACACACACACACACACACACACACACACACACACAGCCTAGTAAATAAACAGGGGCAGAGGGACTAAGGACCAAAGTGTACGTCTCCAAGGACCTAAACAAAAGGGAATAGGTTCAGAGTTAGAAGCCTTTTGAGGTTCATCAGAGATCTCCACTGTTTGAACTGTTTTAGTACTCTGAGTTGGCTCTGATTTACCGTAGTGAGTTGAGTACTGACAGTGTGACTTCCACATCATTTAGGACTGGAAGAGATTCATCCCCAGTCTGGAGTAGTGTTTCTCCAGCCAATTAAGAGGGAGGATTGGGAAGACCCTCTACAGTTGAGAATTTGGAGGACATTGGAAAGGCTGGTTAGAGGCCTAGAGGCACTTTGAAGCACTTAATTTTAAACACCCTAAACTGTTCAAGCAGCTTCAACACCTTAAACAGCTTAAATAATCTACAGGCCTCACACCAGCTAGTTCTAAGAAACAGTTTCATCCTAAAGGATCCGTGCTAAAGTATGTTTAGGGCAACTCTAATGAACAGCCTAAATTCCAAGGAGCCAGGCTGATAATTTACAAGCACAATTCCAACAGAACACTTCTCTTTCCTAAAAGTATCAGGCTGAGGGATAGCACAGTTTCAGTTGGAACAGCCTGCCTTCAAAGAGTCAGGCCAAAGTACAAAAGGAATATTCCCATACAGAAGAGTCTTAACCAGAAGAGACAAAACCTTAAAATAGATCCCAAATAAGGCCTGGAGAACTTCAAAATGCAAAGAGGGAGGAGACTCAGATCCAGGAGAAAGACTTCCCCTCAAACCCCAGAGTTGGCTAGAAAAGCAATGAGCAACAGTGGGATCAACTTGGGTATTACACCTGTTTGCTTATCAGCCCCTGACTCATTGGGGGTCTTCTCTGGATTCCTGTATGGACCGCCAAAATGTTGATTTAAACCCAGTAGACTGCTGACTGTTTCTCCAGCAAAAATGGATAAATTATTTGGGGTCAGCAAAGAAATACAATCTGGGGTCTTCTACCATGGTGAGACACATACATGATCCCTGCAATGAAGAAAGCAGAACTCTTTCAAAGAGAGGAAGTTGGGAGGCCTATAGCAAACAAAGTGTCCACTGGAGGAATTGAGAGATCAAGTATAGCAGGTTTTCACTGGTTAGGTTGTGACTGTCTCTTACTGGCTGAGCTCTTGCCAGGCAAGAGGAGAAGGTCTTTCTTCACCCTACTGGATTCCACTCTCACAGAAAACGTAAAAGCTCCCTCTTTTGACTTCCTGAGTCTATTTTAATTAAGATTTCTGTTTATTAATTTTTACAGTCTCTAATCCAAAAAACATTCATACACTGTTTTCAGTTCAGTTCAGTCGGTCAGTCGTGTCTGACTCTTTGCGACCCCATGAATCGCAGCACACCAGGCCTCCCTGTCCATCACCAACTCCCGGAGTTCACTCAGACTCATGTCCATCGAGTCCATGATGCCATCCAGCCATCTCAACCTCGGTCGTCCCCTTCTCCTCCTGCCCCCAATCCCTCCCAGCATCAGAGTCTTTTCCAGTGAGTCAACTCTTCGCATGAGGTGGCCAAAGTACTGGAGTTTCAGCTTTAGCATCATTCCTTCCAAAGAAATCCCAGGGTTGATCTCCTTCAGAATGGACTGGTTGGATCTCCCTGCAGTCCAAGGGACTCTCAAGAGTCTTCTCCAACACCACAGTTCAAAAGCATCAATTCTTCGGTGCTCAGCCTTCTTCACAGTCCAACTCTCACATCCATACATGACCACAGGAAAAACCATAGCCTTGACTAGACAGACCTTGGTTGGCAAAGTAATGTCTCTGCTTTTGAATATGCTATCTAGGTTGGTCATAACTTTTCTTCCAAGGAGTAAGCGTCTTTTAATTTCATGGCTGCAGTCACCATCTGCAGTGATTTTGGAGCCCAAAAATATAAAGTCTGACACTGTTTCCACTGTTTCACCATCTATTTCCCATGAAGTGATGGGACCAGATGCCATGATCTTCGTTTTCTGAATGTTGAGCTTTAAGCCAACTTTTTCACTCTCCTCTTTCACTTTCATCAAGAGGCTTTTTAGCTCTTCTTCACTTTCTGCCATAAGGGTGGTGTCATCTGCATATCTGAGGTTATTGATATTTCTCCCGGCAATCTTGATTCCAGCTTGTGTTTCTTCCAGTCCAGCGTTTCTCATGATGTACTCTGCATAGAAGCTAAATAAGCAGGGTGACAATATACAGTCTTGATGTACTCCTTTTCCTATTTGGAACCAGTCTGTTGTTCCATGTCCAGTTCTAACTGTTGCTTCCTGACCTGCATACAGATTTCTCAAGAGGCAGGTCAGGTGGTCTGGTATTCCCATCTTTTTCAGAATTCTCCACAGTTTATTGTGATCCACATAGTCAAAGGCTTTGGCATAGTCAAGAAAGCAGAAATAGATGTTTTACTGGAACTCTCTTGCTTTTTCCATGATCCAGCGGATGTTGGCAATTTGATCTCTGGTTCCTCTGCCTTTTCTAAAACCAGCTTGAACATCAGGGAGTTCACAGTTCACGTATTGCTGAAGCCTGGCTTGGAGAATTTTGAGCATTACTTTACTAGCATGTGAGATGAGTGCAATTGTGTGGTAGTCTGAGCATTCTTTGACATTGCCTTTCTTTGGGATTGGAATGAAAACTGACCTTTTCCAGTCCTGTGGCCACTGCTGAGTTTTCCAAATTTGCTGGCATATTGAGTACAGCACTTTCACAGCATCATCTTTCAGGATTTGAAACAGCTCAACTGTAATTCCATCACCTCCATTAGCTTTGTTCGTAGTGATGCTTTCTAAGGCCCACTTGACTTCACATTCCAAGATGTCTGGCTATAGATTAGTGATCACATCATCATGATTATCTGGGTCGTGAAGATCTTTTGTGTACAGTTCTTCCATGTATTCTTGCCACCTCTTCTTAATATCTTCTGCTTCTGTTAGGTCCATACCATTTCTGTCCTTTATTGAGCCCATCTTTGCATGAAATGTTCCCTTGGTATCTCTAATTTTCTTGAAGAGATCTCTAGTCTTTCCCATTCTGTTGTTTTCCTCGATTTCTTTGCATTGATCGCTGAAGAAGGCTTTCTTATCTCTTCTTTCTATTCTTTGGAACTCTGCATTCAGATGCATATATCTTTCCTTTTTTCTTTGCTTTTCACCTCTCTTCTTTTCACAGATATTTGTAAGGCCTCCCCAGACAGCCATTTTGCTTTTTTGCATTTCTTTTCATGGGGATGGTCTTGATCCCTGTCTCCTGTACAATGTCACAAACCTCATTCCCTAGTTCATCAGGCACTCTATCTATCAGATCTAGTCCCTTAAATCTATTTCTCACTTTCACTGTATAATCATAAGGGATTTGACTTAGGTCATACCTGAATGGTCTAGCAGTTTTTCCTACTTTCTTCAATTTGAGTCTGAATTTGGTAATAAGGAGTTCATGATCTGAGCCACAGTCAGCTCCTGGTCTTGTTTTTGCTGACTGTATAGAGCTTCTCCATCTTTGGCTGCAAAGAATATAATCAATCTGATTTTGGTGTTGACCATCTGGTGATGTCGATGTGTAGAGTCTTGTCTTGTGTTGTTGGAAGAGGGTGTTTGCTATGACCAGTGCATTTTCTTGGCAAAACTCTATTAGTCTTTGCCCTGCTTCATTCCACATTCCAAGGACAAATTTGCCTGTTACTCCAGGTGTCTCTTGACTTCCTACTTTTGCATTCCAGTCCCCTATAATGAAAAGGACATCTTTTTTGGGTGTTAGTTCTAAAAGGTTTTGTAGGTCTTCATAGAACCGTTCAATTTCAGTTTCTTCAGCATTACTGGTTGGGGCATAGGTTTGGATTACTGTGATATTGAATGGTTTGCCTTGGAAACAAACACAGATCATTCTGTCGTTTTTGAGACTGCATCCAAGTACTGCATTTCGGACTCTTTTGTTGACCATGATGGCTACTCCATTTCTTCTGAGGGATTCCTGCCCGCAGTAGTAGATATAATGGTCATCTGAGTTAAATTCACCCATTCCAGTCCATTTTAGTTCACTGATTCCTAGAATGTTGACGGTCACTCTTGCCATCTCTTGTTTGACCACTTCCAATTTGCCTTGATTCATGGACCTAACATTCCAGGTTCCTATGCAATATTGCTCTTTACAGCATCGGATCTTGCTTCTATCACCAGTCACATGCACAACTGGGTATTGTTTTTGCTTTGGCTCCATCCCTTCATTCTTTCTGGAGTTATTTCTCCACTGATCTCCAGTAGCATATTGGCCACGTACCGAACTGGGGAGTTCCCCTTTCAATATCCTATCATTTTGCCT